>NC_060172.1:34996117-35005901 GCF_021292245.1 Micropterus dolomieu
TGATTATAATAACAATAATAACAATAGGACTAGTAACAATAGTTGTTGTAGCAGAGGGTGTCGAGCAGGAACACGGGGGCAGCAGGTGACCCGCAGCCACAGATCCAGACTCCACAGCTCCAGAGCCAGAAAACCTGCAGGAAGTGATAGGAGGAGAGAGGAGAGGGACGAGAAAGCACAAGACTACCAGAAAGGGGAGAAGTTGTGTTAGTAACATGCAATAATGGGATGAGGTTGCATACAGAGGGAGAGAAAGTAGAGGAGAGAGGAGCTCAGTGCATCATGGGAAATCCCCCGGCAGTCTAGGCCTATAGCAGCATAACTAAGGGATGGTTCAGGACTCACCTGAGCCAACCCTAACTATAAGCTTTATCAAAGAGGAAAGTCTTAAGCCTACTCTTAAATGTGGAGATGGTGTCTGCCTCCTGAACCCAAACTGGAACCTGGTTCCACAGGAGAGGAGCTTGATAGCTGAACGCTCTGGCTACTAGTCTACTTTTGGAGACTCTAGGAACCACAAGTAACCCTGCATTCTGGGAGCGCAGTGCTCTGGTGGGGTAGTAAGGTACTATGAGCTATTTAAGATAAGATGGTGCCTGACCATTAAGAGCTTTGTAGGTAAGAAGAATGATTTTAAATTCTATTCTGGAATTTACTGGAAGCCAATTTAGAGAAGCTAAGACAGGAGAAATATAATCTCTTTTCCTGGTTCCTGTCAGAACACGTGCTGCAGCATTCAGCTGAAGAGTCTTTTTTTGACTTATTTGAGCATTCTGATAAGTAACAAATACATGGACTAGTTTTTCTGCATCATTTTAAGACCGTTTTGCAATATTACGTAGGTGAAAAAAGTTGGTCCTCGAAGTTTGTTGTATGTGGGAGTGAAAGGACATTTCCTGATCAAAAATAACTCACAGT
Source organism: Micropterus dolomieu (assembly GCF_021292245.1). Lineage (NCBI taxonomy): Eukaryota > Metazoa > Chordata > Actinopteri > Centrarchiformes > Centrarchidae > Micropterus > Micropterus dolomieu. The sequence continues at coordinate 34,997,036 of NC_060172.1, forward strand.
GGTGCTGGAGGCCAGGGTGACGCCATCCAGAGTAACTATGTCTTTAGATAATGCGTCTCGGAGGTGTTTGGCTCCAAATACAATACCTTTTTTGTCTGAGTTTCACATCAGAAAATTACAAGTCATCCATGTTTTACATCCTTAAGGCACATTTCAAGTTTAGCTAAGTGATGGGTGTCATCTGGCTTGATCGATAGATGTAATTGAGTATCATCTGCATGGCAATGTTTAGGGAGTGTTTCCTGATAATATTGCCTAAAGCATATATAAGGTAAATAGGATTGGTCCCCACACAGAACCTTGTGAAACTCCATGACTGACTTTGGCGTGCATGGAGGATCGTTAACATGAACAAACTGAGACTGACCTGATAAATAGGACTTAAACCAGTGTAGAGCAGTTCCATTAATGCCAACTAAATGTTCCAGTCTCTGTAATAGGATGTGATGGTCAATGGTGTCGAATGCAGCACTAAGATCTAACAAGACCAGTACAGAGACAAGTCCTTTGTCTGATGCAATTAGAAGTTCATTAGTAATTTACACCAGTGCTGTCTCTGTGCTATGATGCACTCTAAATCCTGACTGGGCTCAAGGACAATTCTCTCTCTGAAATCTTGTGAGAGGCGAGTTTTTGCAAAAAGACACCAGTGGAAACTTGCCTCAGAGTTGGAGTGAGGAGTTTGTTGTATTGAAGTAATGAAAAAAGGTTTTCCTAGCCGTTTCTTTACGTACATAACAAACTCGCTTCCCGACAAACTCCTGATTCCACCGGCATCTTCCTGCAATAATTTCAGAGCTTCTCATTGCTTTTTTTGAGTAGCAAAGGGATCTACAACATCATCTCATTATACTCCCCCATGTTGTAAAATGATAAATAAATCTACCTTGTACCTTTGGATCCACACACACAATATTGTGTGTTGGTTTGGATTTCACTTATCCTTTAAGGAAAGCCATAGAAAATCATTGTAATAAACTGTTCTGACTAATGAAAAAAAAAATTCTTGAAAAGAATATTCTATTCACGACTTCACTTCTGATTGGGAAGCTATTTTTCAGGTTTATACAATTGCACATGAATCTGTCAGGGAAACAGACACTTAAGGACCCAAAAGTAGACACAAAACAGGGTAAGCTGAGTTTCGCAGACAAATCCAAAAGTGATCATCATCAAACAGGGTATCCAAACAAAACATACAAAATTCAAAACATGAAACAAACAATAACCCAGCCAGGGGAGAGTATTAAACTACGAACATACAGACTATGACTGAACTGGCAGGCAGAAAAACTGAATGGAATTTCAAGGATTAAGATAAAATAATAAGATATTTTTGAGCAGTGACAAATCTGTTTAGATAAATCTCCTAAATACATTCTGTTTACAGGAAAAACTAAACTTGACTCGTAAGTAGTTTTAATTTGTCAGGTGAAATGTTGGCCAGCTGGGGGCACCCTACAGCATCAGGACTTAGATAAACATTTGGTTTACTCAGTGTACAAATATAAAACAAAAACAGTGACAATAGTTATTTTCTAAATGCAAATTTGCACCAGTTAAGGTGAAGTGATATGGTGTATTATTTTGGTAATGAGTTAATCCTTCTGCAGAAATGAGACTAGCAGCAGGAGGAAGATTAGGATGATGGAAGGAGAGTAGGAAGAGAGAGAAAAGAGAGATAGAGACAGTGGGCATAGGGGGGAGGGAGTGTGTATAGTGGTGTGTGTGTGTGTAGGCAAAAGCCTATATGCAAAACCTCGCTCTCGTGAAGCGTGAACCCTCTTTGTAGCTTTCTCGTTTGGTCCGACTGTAGCTTCTCGTCTTCTGCCTTTCTGCTCTGTGCTACAGCAGAGTCTGTCCAGCCCGTCTTTTTTACAGGAATGTCTCCCATTGTCAAAAGCCCAGACTGCACCCCAGTGCTGTGTCACTGCAAAGTTGCCTGCACCAACAACACTTTGTCGTTGATGTTTGGATGCAAGGTAGGTTGCAGACCGCTTTCTTTGCTTCAGAGGTTCATGGTTATGTTGACAGTGGCTCATTGTGAGTAGTAGAAGAGGTCTTTCTATTAGCGGCTTACTTCTAAGTATAATCCTAGGCTGTCTGTATTATTCTGTGTTATACCTGATGAAGGATAACACAGATAACAATTTTTGCATTTGGTTCTGTTCAATAAGTAAGAAAACAATTAGAATTAGTTTTATTTTTTCCATGTGCAACCCTTGAAGCAGTATTCATGCTTACTGTAGCTTACTGAGAGCATATTCAGAGCAACTGTAATATTTCTGCATCCCCACACTGTCACCCCTCATTTATTGTAGTGACAGGTCAGATTTACTCCTCTGCCTTTAATATGCTATGATATAACTTTTTATGGTCCTCCGCTATCTCCTTTTAAGTTAAGTTAAGTTCAGCTCTCCTGAGATCCCTGTGTCAAGAATGGAGGGTCTCCGTTACAAAAAGGTTTTTATTATCTGTCTCATGTACTACTGTCAGGATATAGTGACAGTTTTAGCAAATGTGACAAAAGGTTTGTATTAAAATAATTCCCTACGCTGCTTTAAAGCAACATTATTTAAGATTGATTGGTTTGGCGCCCTTACCATTTCAGAGTACCAAATGCAAGTGGTACAGTTGCATTTGTTATGTTTACATTACTTAGCATCAAAATCAACAACAACAGAAAGAAGGCCATTGCTGTCTCATTTTATTTCATGAAGTTCTCATCACCATCACCGTTGTGACAATGTTACCTTGTTATTATCTTTGTCTTTGAGTACCTTTTAAAGCTATTAAGTGTCCAGTGCCAGTGGGGCTGGGAACCCCGCGAATTCAAGGCATCGCGTTTTCCAGTACCAGCAAAGCTGGGAACCCTATTGTAATCGTATTCGTTTTTATTATTGTTCCGATTCTTTTTAATCTTCTGTACATTTTGGCCTAAAAGTGATACTGTGGTAAGTGCTACAGATGCGAAACTCACAGGGTAGGTTCAGACCCATAAGACGACGTCAGGCGAAAAAAGGGGGCGCTACAAGCAAAGTCCAAAATTTTGCCCTTAAAAATCTTTGCAACTCCTGCATACGGAGGTGCATATCAAAAACCTTTTATCCATGCGTTCGGGGGATCGAGCCGAATCTCCTGGTATAGGCTATGCCCATTTTTGCCTAGACTTTTTTTTTGCTACATCGCGAAAACTGAAAAACCTATTTTGATGAACTCCTCAGAAGCTGCAAGTCTGATCGGCACCAAACTTGGCACGGAGCATCTCTGATCCAAGCTGATAAAAGTTTGAGGACATTTTGATCCACGAAAAAAAATGTCCCAATTATAAGCTAACAAATGTTTGTGAAAACACTGAAAACAGGAAGTGAATGGCTGATCTACACCAAACTTGGGGACCTTATATCTCTGTAACCACAACTCTCTTTAATATGAAACTCTGCTAATTTTTTTACCACGGGCCCCCAACGCCAGGTGAAACTTTTCATGCAATTCGGACTATAGGTGGCGCCATTTTTGCAAGGTCAATGGTGCAGGAAAATCTCATTTCAACACAAAGGGTTTTGACATTACACCTACAAACTCGTTCATCTCTCCACAAGCCCGCAGCCTCCGCTCCCTCCACTCCCTCCGCTCCCGGCCTCCGTGGGGCAAGCTGGTGCTGGGAGGCTTAGATCCCGCTTACAACTGCTTGCAGTTCAAGTTATTATTATTATTATTGTAAAACTTAAATTAATAGCCTAGTCCCTAATAGCCTCCTACCCCGTTTACTGGCTTGGTGTGGGAACACATTTTGACAAATAAACGCTGGTCTCAACTAAACGCCTGGTCTGGTTTTTATAGAGGTTCTTTTGATGTATAAAACCTTTTAAAGCCCAACAGGTCGCATGCTTTAGCTGCTTCTCAGCTGCTTAGATCGTTAATACAATTATCAGTGTTTAAACATATTATCAATATGTCAGTATGAACATGATACACATCGTTAGATCAGTTAGATTCTCCACAATCAAATCGTTTCAGATTCAGATTAAATCGATTATTAAAATGCATCGACGAAATTCTTTGCATCAAGGCTTTGTTTAATCCATATAACTATATAGCACACTGTTTCGCACGGACATTTATTACTGTTGCACTTCGCGCTTACGCTGTGTGAACACGACGTGATTATGATGCCGTCGTTTGCAAAGTGGAGGAAGAGAGAGAAAATAGCGAGGGATAAAGAAGAAATTATGAGATTATTTCAAGCTAAAGAAAACGAAATTTATGTCGCCTACCATACCAGCACCTGATCAGAAAGCACCTGGTGTTCTGCCAGCAGACCACAGACAAGGTAACAGTAACAGTAACTTTAGCATTTAACTGAAATTATGATTGATTGTTGAGTTGAAGGCTAGCAAAAGTAAGCCGCAGTCCTCAGCTGAAAATGTGCACAGCTGCGTTTGTTGTTCTCCTTTTTGGGCCGTGAGTTGTATCCTCACCTGCGTGTGCTAATCCATCCTTTCATGCATATTTTTTGTCTTTATAAATGCTATCTTTATCATAACAAACGCCTTTCCCGTTTCACATTTCCTGTGTGTTTTCTTGACTAAACGTGGTTTGGAGACCAGCGTTGGGTGACACAGCTGCTGTCAGCTCCTGTAGTGTGTGACACCCTGTCACCGATCAGTGACGTAGTGTGAACGACACAACGACTACAAGAGTCCCGTCACAAGACGGCAAGTTGTGTAGTCTGAACAGCACAGCCATCAGCCGACGCTGAAAGTCCTGTAGTCTGCACGAGCCTGTAGTATAACTTGTATAGCACTCGGGTGATGTTTGTGTTTGTAAATCACCTGTCTGGTTGTTGATCTGATGTTTGCTGTATGACACACTATGAATTTACGAAAGGACCAATAAATATCTAGGCCTATCACCTACAAACGTGCACAGGTGATCCCGTTACCGGGTGGTGTCGCCGGCGCCAAGCAAAAGTACTTCTTAAACGACGCATCGTTGAATCGTTTAAACTATCTATAGAAGCTTTGAGTACTAAAATCATCGTTAGCTGTAGCCCTAGTTCAGTTCATTTAATGGAAACAACAAGCCCCAAAGTCTAATTCATATTTTTTTTATCGGTGATGAAAAAACCCCAAAGCGTTACCTTTGAAGCGCTCATTAAGTCCAAATGTGTCCGTTCCTTGATTATTTATATTCCTTTACTCTGTAAGGGTCCATCGATTAAAAGAATCAATCAGAAGAATCAAACAGTTTTTCAGAAAAATTAATCCAAGTTGTGAATACTGTCATGTGAATTCCATTGCTTTCTGTCTGTACCCTCTCTTTTTCTCTCTGTTCCTCTCCTGCCCTCTCTCTCTCTCTCTCTCTCTCTCTCTCTCTCTCCCTCTCTCTCCTTCACCCCAACCGGTCGAGGCAGATGGCCGCCCACCCTGAGCCATGGTTCTGCTCGAGGTTTCTGCCTCTTAAAAGGAAGTTTTTCCTTGCCTCTGTCGCCTAGTGCTTGCTCTTGGTGGGAACTGTTGGGCTTTCTTTAAATATCATCACAGAGTACGGTCTAGACCTGCTCTTTTATGAAAAGTGCTGTGAGATAACTGTTGTTGTGATTTGGCGCTATATAAATAAAATTGAATTGAACTGAATTGAATCTGTTAACTTCTGCCCCACTTTTCTCATCCTGCATCCTGTTGTTGTTTTCGTTACATTGCTGCCTACAAAATAAAAGCGCATAAGCCGTCTATCGGAGCTAGATCAAATGACGTGTATTTGATATTATTTGATAATTTTTAATTTCTAACAGTAATATTCTGTTTCTATTCTATTTCACTTTTGTGTGAGACGAATTAAAGGCCTGTCCCATATGGATGCCTGTCCCAAATATAAGCAGGGTCAATTCATTGATGCTAGCAAATAAAATTAGCTAACGTTAGCTAACGTTATGTCCACAAAGGGTGCTATAATCTCAAGCTGATTTTAGAAAACTTACTAGATAACACACTTGGTAACATTATTATAAGTTGGTTGATGTCTAGCTTTGTTGGCTAGCTTGCCACCCGGTCTGTTGCTCGGTCATTCTATCTTTTTCTCTTCCTCGCTTCCTCCGACGTCTTCTTCAGTCTCTTTGCAGCCTCTGCCTCGATATCCATACTGAGAATACCGAGCTGGCTTCATCCAAAGAACTCACATTGTACACTTTATAAAGCATCATAAAACATTATGCCATTGTAGTGATAGATTTCCTGCCCGGGATCCAGTATTACATAATGCCATACTAGGCTCTCCCCCCTACTGTCTGTAGGAATTAGGACTGTAGCAAAGAACGAGGGAAGAGTCTAACTGTAGGTATATAAAGCCACAGAAAGAGGTCAGTGCACACAACCGCTTGGAGATTTTACACTAAATCTGCATAGAGGCTCTGAATCTGCCCTTGGCTATGCCACCCCACATTTCCATCTCATTTTGATTCCGCGGGTTAGGGCTGTAGTGAACATCAGACAGGAGGGATCCTCTTAGTGAAGCATGACAACACCACACGTGAGTGGTTACGCTTTGCATACAGCCCGGCCAGCCCCACAGTTACAGCATATTATAAGCATCGAGAGGCATCGGAGGAGGAGAGTGTGCTGACTTCATCAGATTTAATCAACAAAATAAATGTATTGTTGCTGACGCGGTGTGCCTGATGTTTGGTGCATATCCTAGGAGAAAATGGCCTACAATAAAAATGGCTCCATGAAAGGAACCAGCATGGATTTTAGATTGAGGGTTAAGCAGTCAAATTACCTAATCACAGTCAGCTTTCTCCATTTCTACTATGGTGATCACTGACTCCTGGGGGAGTGGAGAAGGGAGAGGGAGTGGGGTGACACAGACACTCACCACTCTTACACAGGTCAGACACTTATTTTAACTATCGTGAGAGAGAAAAGACTGCTGAATGCATAGATGTACATTTTATGTTTGCGGTGTCAAAAATATGAGCAAGCAATAGAGGGAGTTAGACATCAGAGTCTATGGGGTAGTTGGTTTGCACTCCCGTCACTTTGAGGTTCGCAGTTCCAAATCTGTAAAGTCTGTCTGATTCAATAGTTACATGTCTGTGACCAGCATCAGCATCAGAAACAGAAACTAATTTACACACACTCACGGCACAGCCATGAGGAGCAATTCGGGGTTCAGTATCTTGCCCAAGGACATTTTGACATGCAGACTGTAGAATTGAACCAACGACCTCTTGATGCAATTTTTGCATGTGTGTTGGCAACGGATTGGAACACTATAAGTAGTGCTGCGAAATTCCTTGAGTAAGAAGAATAAGTATGGCAGATAACATATAGTGTGCCTTCTGCTTTGCACGTTAGGCTCAATACTAAATTAAATTTTGTGAATATTGTTTCTGTGCAAAACAACTTTGAAAATAACTTTTTTACCTGAAAAATGTAAAGCAAGCAAGTGTCAAATGAGAGCTTTTCTCCAGCATTATTTTCAAGTGTTTTGTCCAGCTTGACACAGAACAACAGCGTGGTGTGATCCACCTGTGTGAAATATGACTAATAGCCATTATATAGTGGAATCACATGCTGCTGGAGTAAAACAGGAGTGATATTTCTCATTGCTCAGCTGTAGTGTTCTCTAAAACAAATTAACAAACATGCAAGTGGCCTTAATGTGCCTGAATGCTGACTCCAAACCACAACTTTATTTAAGTAGACAACATTTCAATTCCAGTCAGATCTTCACCAGGTGAAATTTTACCACACTGATATGCAGTATACACAAATAGGCTCAGTGTAGTTAACCATCCATCTCAATCAGTATGATAAACATCTTGAAACCCTTAAAGAGGTGGTATTATGCTTTTTGGCTTTTCCCCTCTCCTTTATTGAGTTATATTCCTTTTTTGTGCATGTAACAGGTTTGCAAAGTGAAAAAGCCCAAAGTCCAGCCCAAAGAGAGTTCCCATCTCCTACAGAAAGCTCTGCTCTGAACTGAAAACAGCTCGTTTGTAGTCCAGCCCTTCACTTCCTTTACTTGTGACGTCACAATGAAAACGCGTCATAAAGCTTGCCAAGCAGCTAGCGGGGTCAGGCACGCCCTCAAACCAAGCTAGTCTGAGCGGAGGCCCTTTGGCTCGACACGCCTTTGTTTGGGTTCCCATTGTAGAAATGTTGCACCTGTACCTGTTTTCAGGTACTTTTTTTCGTATCACCTCACCTCCATCGAGGTTCCAAGCGAGCTGAGGGATACTAAAATATAACGTGAAAACACGACAGACTGCTGATTGGTCAGAGAGAATATTCACTATTCACTGCATCATCATTGCTGCACCAGACAGAGGCCAGCAACACAAAGTTTTATATTTTACAGTTTCCGTATGGAATTTCATCACTAAATCCACTTCTGAGAAGTTTTGAGGTGAGAAATCAGCTGTGTAGATTTCCAATATTGACAGTTTTACGAGAAGTGATGGCGGAACAAAAATGTGCTTGAATATTTTGGGAGTTGAGGAGCTCCGCAAGTGGCTGCGGGGGAAGCCTATACCAACCAGGAGGAGGCCGGCGTGTGAGGCCGGCCAGCCGCCCGCTCACAGAGCCCTCTGCTCCCGCCGTCACACAGACCGCTGCAGCAACAACGGCAGAGGAAAACACAGCTGGAAGCTTTTCATACCGCTTATCTGTCTTTACATTCTGAGGAATGTTGAAATTTTTTAACTTAAAAAAGAGAAAACTGTGTGGCTCACTGGTGTGTGTGTCGCATTGAACATTATGTCACGGCAGTTGTGTGTGGCGTCGCTATGACGACAAGCTACGTTCTATCTCTGGGTACTATCTGCAATGGAAAACGGAGCAGGGCCGAGTAGAGTCCAGTC
>NC_060172.1:35005921-35029444 GCF_021292245.1 Micropterus dolomieu
ATCTTATCTTAAAGAGCTCATAGTACCTTACTACCCCACCAGAGCACTGCGCTCCCAGAATGCAGGGTTACTTGTGGTTCCTAGAGTCTCCAAAAGTAGACTAGGAGCCAGAGCGTTCAGCTATCAAGCTCCTCTCCTGTGGAACCAGGTTCCAGTTTGGGTTCAGGAGGCAGACACCATCTCCACATTTAAGAGTAGGCTTAAGACTTTCCTCTTTGATAAAGCTTATAGTTAGGGCTGGCTCAGGTGAGTCCTGAACCATCCCTTAGTTATGCTGCTATAGGCCTAGACTACCGGGGGATTTCCCATGATGCACTGAGCTCCTCTCTCCTGTACTTTCTCTCCCTCTGTATGCAACCTCATCCCATTATTGCATGTTACTAACTCGACTTCTCCCCTTTCTCGTAGTCTTGTGCTTTCTCGTCCCTCTCCTCTCTCCTCCTATCACTTCCTGCAGGTGTTTCTGGCTCTGGAGCTGTGGAGTCTGGATCTGTGGTTGCGAGTTGCCTGCTGCCCCCGTGTTCCTGCTCGACACCCTCTGTTCCAATTATTGCTACTAGTCCTATTGTTATTGTAATTATCAACATTACTATTATTATCATTAACACTACTGTAAATATCTGTGCCATTTTTCATTCAGGCTATAGCAACATCACCTTTACTGTCTGTACCTCTCTGTGTGTATATTGTGTAGGCTGCCTCACTCACTCACTCACTCACACGATCGGAGAGCTCAGAGATAACTGTTGTTGTGATTTGGCGCTATATAAATAAAACTGAGAAAATTTAGATATCCTACAGAGATCAAAAACGTTCATTAAACTATTAAAAAAGAAAATTAGAAAATTATTGTTGTTACACATTCATGCCAATGAAGCTAATTTGAATTGAATTGAATTGAGAACAGGATGTGGAATTACACAGATTAGCCAGCTGTGAGCGAGGAGTGTCTGTTCCACCCTAGCTGACTAATTAATATACATAGTGAGAGGAAAGTCAGGGAACCACCGCTGAGTCAATGACCTGAACAGACTGATGCAGGGTGACTCGCTGTCACAGGATAGGAGGGTTCCCCCTCTCTCTCTGACTCACAATTTCACAAATGTAGAGGAAAATATTGAAGCACACATATAAACACACACACTGCATACGTCACTGAATCACTGACTGAGGTTGTGGAGGAGGCAGGTTCACATAGAGATGTCAGGAACAGGAAGTATGACAAACATTGTTAATGTGGGTGCTGCAGAAACCCGCTGTTTACAGAGCATTGGACTGAGCTCTGGGAACACTCGCCTCATTTCCTATACCTACAGCTCTGTTCAGAGCAAAGCCGCCCAAGAAAAAGCTTTCTAGCTTTGTAGTCACGGAAATGAACAGAGCAGCAAACCAAACACTAGTGTGTGTGCGAGAAAAGCTTCTCAAATTTAAATCTTGGTTCATCATCACACTTTGCAGCCACTGTTGCAATTTATCATTTCTTTGTTGTGATAACTTGGAGCAAAAAAATTCAACATCAGTTTGTTCATTCATGCATCGGTCATCATTTTGGTAAAAGCAGCGGTGTACGTACCACTGGCTGCACAGGGCCCACCTGATTACAAAGACCAATGAGGGATAGCGACAATTGCCGCGTGATTGTTGGTGGGTCCTCTCGTGGTTTCACTAACTCTGTCCAGCAGTGATGACTACACTAATACTACCACCTTGCAGATAACACTTACAGTTTAGAGTCATAGTATATCTTTTTAATTTGTCCATATTGAAATGTTTTCAAACTAAAACTGCATGTATTATAAAAAATATATATTATTTCTACCAACCACTTATTTAAAGGTCCAGTGTGTACCATTTAGAAGGATCTATTGACAGAAATGTAATATATTATACATAATTATGTTTTCAGTGGTGTATAAAGACCTTACATAATGAACCGTTATGTTTTTATTACCTTAGAATGAGACATTTATATCTACATAACTGCGGGTCCACCTTACATGGACGTCGCCATGTTGCGCCACTATGTTTCTACAGTAGCCCAAAACAGACAAACAGTGCTACAAAGCGCATTTCGTGACTATACTGAATACGTACAAGAAGAAGAAAAAGAACAACAACAAGTAACGTTAGTACTAGTAGTAGTCAACTGGTTTTTAGAAGTAAGAATATACGCAGAATTTAGCCAAATAGAGGCCCACACGTATCATTATGCACAAGACAGGACAGAGCGTGTCGGCCACTGTAGCGTCTCCTGCTCGCTTGGAAAGGGTGGGGTGAGCTGTGACTGATGGTGTATTCATGTGGTGTCGGAATAATTAGAATCAATTTTTTCTCCTTAAATCTTTATTGCAAAAAGAGAAATTAAATGATGATGCAATACATGAATAAATTATGTATTGCATATAATTTTTTTGCTAACATGTAATTTGTAATATAGTTATAACGGTTAGTTTACTGTCTATGTAGGGTGAACTAGATGTCTGTGTGGGGTTTATATGCTCTGATAATCCAACACACCTTTGTAGAAGCATCCGTGTTGATTCCACATTCCGACTTAAGAGCACATGAACACACACTGAAGTTGGAAGAACGACTTATCAACTTGGGAAATGGGACCATCTGAGGAGCATGTGAATGCACTGTGAACCGCTGGTTGCTTTCTTCTCAAAAGAAAGAAGAAAGAAGTCTTGGTGGGAAGTACTAATTTGCCAATCCAATGTCAACCTTTAGCAAAAAGCAAGTGTTCCTCTGCAGATGGACGTTGATAAGTTAACACCATTGTGAGAATTGTGACACCCCTATTATTGATACATCAGTAATAGGGGTGTCTGACTAACACAATGCAAACAAAAGGCTTGTTATAAATGGAAACGATTACAGTGCTGACTGACAGAAAACCAAAGTGCACCCAACTCCATGAATAAAACATGCACTCATTGTCCTCTGAATCATTTTTCATGTCCTCCCTCACAAAAGCTCCACTGCCAAGCACCTGAAGTACATGTTTGAAAAGCAGTGTTGAGATATGGTTTATTATATCAAACTGTAATACAAAAAAAATAAATAGAGCAAGATTTGCTGTTAGCCTCTACTTCTCATTTAGAAAAAGGACACCAGTGATAGGCTGAACAATTCCATACATATTCAACACCAATAGGAAGATTCAAAATGTCATTAAATGAGGTCTAATATATCTGCTGTCTTACATGAGAGTTAGAACAAACTTTACTTTCATACTTTCAGCCAACTCAAAATAACCTTGCAACTGTGATTACAAGACAGGTTTTTGGGCTTGTGTCCAGGCCTGCAGAGTGAATGTGTGTCTGCCAGAGATCAATAACATCAGTGTCAGTGCAGAACTAGTACATGTCTGGAAAGCCATCTCTCTGAGTGCAACACAGATGTCATATGCATAGGAGGGGGAAGGAAGGAGGTATGAAAGATGGAGGTGGAGAGAGAGGAGAGAAGGGAAGCTCTGGACTTGATGATAATGACTCATTAGGGTAAGGTAATAACAAACACACGGGGCTGGCACAGCTTCTCACACACAAATGCACAATGAACACAGCAGGGCAGCACAGTGCGCTATGAGATGCACACATTACAAACAATAACACACAGCAGGACGCAGCTCTCAGTTTTCTCTTCCGCTACTGACTGATATGTGGAAATTTGATTAGGACAGATGCAAGGACACGGAGGAAATGAGGGAGTTTTTTTAACATGTTTTTTTATCTTGTCCTGGAAGCTGAAAGCTGCTTCAGTACTATTATTCAGTAGTCTAGACTACTATTCAGTAGTCTTTTCTCACTTATATGCCGACACTCATTAATCTAAACAGAAATGAGACATAAAGATGAAGATTCTGGCATTAACCCACAATGTCCCATGTACACAACAGTCAACCAAAGCCACAGCTGTGCCCCTCTGTTCAGAGTTTTGATCTCAAAATCAGTTAATGCAGTATGGTTCATTACGGTACCTGCCAGGCTGTAAGACAGGAAGTGCACATAAGGTGACCACAGGGTTCGATCTTGACGTCTTTGTCGTTCTCAGCACAGATCTTACAAAGCTGGAAGGTGGAGCCCATTTCACAGTACAGCTCATACTGCTCCTGTTCGGACAGAGCAAACTCCTGTTAGTCATAAAGCAAAGCACGTACCAAGCTACGTGAAAACAGCCATGGAAATACACACACACAGTATACATAAGCAAGCACACAAGTGTCCCACCCAGATGTTTAATTTCGTGATGTTTTCAGGGATTTCCCATCACTAATTCAGAGTTATTCATGACTTTTTGTCATGGTTAATGATGTTGTCAAAAGGGGTATTTTTCATCTCAGTTTGGGTAAAATCACTGTGGAAAAGAAATCAAATTACAAGGAATTTGTAAAATCCCCTAACAGTAATTTTCCTGTTTATAATACACTTTTCACAATATAATCATCAGAAACTCCTCACCATACAACACCAGCCTATCATTTTCTTCTCATACATTATCATCTGATCAGGTTGCTTAAAATGGGCTTGAGACACACAGTAGTAGGCTGTCCAACAGAAGATGATTTCCCTTCACCACTCAGACATCAATATATGTAAACACTACGCCTTACTGGATGAACATACCACATCACACTCTCTCACTGGTCATTTTCAAACTGGAACAACGTGGTGGCACAAAAATTAGTCTCTGAATAAATCTTAGACAAAAAAATGTTCTCTCAGTCAAAACACAATCGTCTGACACAGCAACATAACTAGATGACTGCTTCATTTTAGAAAACATTTCATGTATTTTCTTTTTTTCATATTTGGTCATTTGTCATGTTTAAGTGTGGCGTAAATGTCATAAGGACGTCATGAGTTTACATGAAGTATTCTGGCTTTGTGAGGCTAAGACATTCCATGACCAGTGGAAACTATGAACATTACTCTGCTAATCCAGATGATGAATGTTTTCAGACACACACACAAACCCACTTGTGTCACTTTGATGTGATCATGAGGTGTTGGCTCACATAAACCAGTGAGGTCAGGATTGTAACTGCGCCCATCAGGGAACAAGTAGCTGTGAATGAGAAAAAAAATAACATGGTATCAAGTATGGATTTCACTGACTACTAGTAGCAGAGCCATAAGCAATATGAGCCCTTGTAGTAGGTTTTTTCTTTAAATGCTTAACAGTGACTTTAATTAACCCTGACATATGACTGACACAAAATATCAGTCATGAACAGATTTTTAGTCTAGAGAAGAGAATGCTGTGCACTAAATGGAGGAAAGAATGCTTGATTTGTCTGGGGCCCTGTCAGATGGCCTGGAAGATCCTATTGAGGCTGTCAAACAAAAAAAATGTTTCATCTATGAAGTAGCTTTCAGAAAAGAAATGACGTCGTCATGGGGCACCACTCTCTCATCTGCCAAGAAACATTTAAAGATACAGTATGCAAATCAGATGCGACTGACTGAGACAAAGTTAATAATTTCTCATGTGTATACAGCACACACACAGTGGAAAGCATAACTGATCAATACACAAACAGACAGTGAGCTAGGTTACTTACAAGCCCTCCCTGTAGCCATCGATGAGGGCCTGGAACAGCGGTTTGTTGTGGGGGATGGTCTGCAGTATGTTGCCATCGTTGGTCACATAGCCGATGGCCCATTGACCCAGCCGTGTACAACTCAGTCTGAAGATGTAACTGTCAGAGAGGGAAAGAGGACAGGAGTGCATGGTTCACACACACACACTGCAAATCAAAACCTGTATAACAAACTTGAAATGATGATGTAAAAGCAACTGTTTTTGAGCGTTATGTTCCCTGTGATATCATACAGAAATCACTGGGTGGACAATACATTATTTACTTTTAATAATAAAAAGTTGTGTTTTTAAATAAATGTAAAAACTATAAAATCCGTATCTAACTTTGACTAGTCATATAGCTTAATATTATTAATACAATTAATTCACATTATGATTATATGATCACATCTTGTTCATGTTTTAACTTTTTTTAATTACTTAAAAATGAGTATTTTTACAGGCACTACTAATATATTATTCAATATTGGAAAAGAAAGTGTGGGGACTGGACTGAGCATAAGCAGATCTGGAAACTATAACCAGCAACAGCATCTCCCGACACAACAAGAGGACAAGCCAGAGGAAACATAGGAGAAGGAAGAGAGGAAAGAGGGATATAGCAGTACATTTAAATTAAAAGTGCGCAATACACTACTTTAGAATTCATTATTCAATTTTGTATATATATATATATATATATATTATATACATATATATATATATATATATATATATATGGAACAGCCTGCTCTGGAACAGCCTGCCCGAGGAAATCAGGTCAGCTGAGTCAGTGAACTCTTTTAAGTCCCTTCTTAAAACATACTTTTATAGGAGAGCTTTTCCCGATCTTATTTGACTTTATTTTATCCCTTTTATTTTATTGTATTTTACTAAATTTATATTAAATTTTCATGCTCTTATCTTTTTTTGTATTATTCTTTACACTTGTTAAAGCACTTTGTAACTTGTTTTTGAAAAGTGCTCTACAAATAAGGATTATTATTATTATTATTATTATATACATACACACACACACACACACACACACACACACTTATATACATATATATATGATCAAGAGGGCGCAGCGGTGGATGGCAGCCTCTGGATTACGCTCTGTTGTGCTTTTTGTGTTTTTGTTTATTAACTCTGTTTTCTGCCGTCCCTCTCTGGTAACTTTTACCAGAGAAGAGCTCTTAAACATCAGACTTTCAACTGCTCACACTATTCTACCGCTCCTGATCTAAATGGAACTTTCCTGGTGTTATTAGTTGGAGGAGCGGCAGCTCTGTATGGGATCCTCCGGAGGCGACGAAGGGGAAAGCGTGCCGGCGCTTTAAACTGAGACAGCGGGGTTTTTGCACTGCGCTCCCTTCTACCCACCTGGCGAATGTCCCATCTCTGGCCAACAAAATGGATGCTGCTGAATGAACTGCTGCTCCTCAACAGAACTAACTCGAACTTCTGCAGATCTGCCGCCCTCTGTTTTACCGAGTCCTGGCTCACTGAGCACATCCCAGACAGCGTACTTCACCTACCGACTGCATAACTGCATAAGGGGGCGGCTGTGGCTCAGGGGGTAGAGTGGGTTGGTCATTAATCGACCAACCCGCTCTACCCCGGCGGTTCAATCCCTGGCGCCTCCTTGGGCAAGATACTGAACCCCGAATTGTATGAATGTGTGTGTTGTGTTAGTTTCTGTTTGAGCACTTAGGCTCAGTGAGTGAATGGTGAATGCAGATGTAGTGTAAAGGCGCTTTGAGTGGTCTAGAAAGGCAAATACGGAGCATTTACAGTCATGAAGTCCTTTGAAAGGCTGGTGTTGGCCCACCTGAAGGACATTGCTGGACCCCCTGCAAGGGGCCTGCACAGTGCTAACATGTCAGTGGATGATTACATCATCCACTGACATGTTAGCCATCAAACATCTCGACTCTCCAGGGACACATGAAAGGATTCTGTTCGTGGACTTCAGCTCGGCGTTCAACACCATCATGCCGGACATCCTCAGCACCAAACTCACCCAGCTCACTGTGCCAGCCTCCACCTGTGGATCACAGACTTCCTGACTGACAGGAGTCAGCAGGTGAGGCTGGAGAACATCACATCCAGCACCTGAACTATGAGCACTGTGCTCTCCCCACTGCTCTTCTCCCTCTACACCAACGACTGCACCTCAGGAGACCCATCTGTCAAACTCCTGAAGTCCGCAGACGACACAGCAGTCATCGGCCTCATCTGGGACGGTGATGAGTTGGCCTACAGACAGGAGGTTGATCAGCTGGCTCTCTGGTGCGGTCAGAACAACCTGCAGCTTAACACGCTCAAAACTGTGGAGATGACTGTGGATTTCAGGAGGAGCCCCCCCACTCTGCCCCCCATCACCATCCACTATTTCCCAGGACCTGAAGTGGGAGCCCAACACGGACACCATCCTGCGCCAGCTCAGGAAGCTCTACCTGCCTAAGGAGCTGCTGATCCAGTTCTACACAGCCATCATCCAGTCTGTTCTCTGCACCTCCATCACTGTCTGGTTTGGATCTGCCACCAAAAAGGAGCAGACTACAATGGACAGTCAGGACTGCAGAAAAAATAATCGGTGCCAACCTGCCCTCCATTCAGGACTTCCAGAGTCAGGAAACGGGCAGGAAACATCACTGCAGATCCATCTCACCCCGGACACAATCTGTTCCAGCTTTTCCCCTCTGGTAGGCGCTACAGAGCACTGTACGCCAAAACCAACAGACTCAGGAACAGTTTCTTCCCACAAGCCATCACTCTGATGAACAGCTGATTTCTGACTCACAGTGTCAGGAACAATTCCTGTGCAATAACCCAGTAACTCTGCCTCTAATCAGCCACCTGTTTACTGGTTTCCACTTATTATTTATTTATTCATCATTCTCTATTTCAGTGCTGCTCATACTATGTCATATTGTATATACTGTATACTAATACACCTACCTCAGGTCATAAGGTCATAGGTCTTATTTATTTTTTCCAGCCTTTGCACTATGCTCCATCACACTGTGTACATGTGTACATGTATGTGTATGTGTACCTGTATATCACATCCACCTTCAACATGTACATAATGAGAATAATAGTTTACTCTTGCATCCTTTGCACTCTGATCACTGCACTATTTGTCAATATGTCTATATTGTTTTGTTCATAGTGTGTATATTAGCGTTGTCTACTCTGTAGTTTGTGTCTGATTTTAATAAGTAAGCACATCGTTAGCAATGTACAATCCTGAGTCAAATTCCTCGTATGTATACACATACCTGGCAATAAAACTGATTCTGATTCTGATTCTATAAAAAACCAGATGATGTTTTGATCACACATGACTACTTGTCCTTCCCAAATTTCTGTTGATAAATGCATCTATGCACAACAGCGGAACACATTTTATAGTTTTGAACAGCTTATTTTATATGTGATTTTGCATAGATTTACCATGATAAATATATTAATACCAGAAAATATCGTAATTAATGCTGTGAAAATGATTTAACATCCATAATAAGTGATGCAATTATGATTTTTTTTAAGACTTTTATCTGTGCACACCCATAATTCAGTTAATATAAAATGGTAATGGTCCAAAATAGTGTATTATTATTATTATTACATGCTGTTCTTGCTCCCACTGTTTGTTAGTGAGAAATTAATCTTATGAGACATTAAAACATTTATTTCTCCCTCAAACATAGAGTAGGAGATATTCTGGCCTGCTCACTGACCATAATTTGGATATTTATATTTTAGTAAATAACAAAAACATTATTAATCATTATAAAGCTATATAATTTATATGTTTGTTAGAGTAAAGTAATCAAATGTAATAAGTTATTTTGATTACTTTACATTACATTCTAACAGGGTAACTAGCAATCTGTAACGACTAGATTATAAAAGCACCTTCCCAACACTGATTACAACTCACACACTTCAAACAGATGTGGTGAACTATGAACATTCTACCATCGCCTTTATATAAAAACTAAACTGCAACAAACAATGATGATTCAAGCTTTATCACAGAGGGATTTCCTTGTTCACATCACAGCTGAATACAGCAGAAACGGCTCAGCACAAGGCGGTAGAATCTGAATATGAAAAAGATGTGAAGAAAGCAAAAGTGAAGGTATTACAAATGTAGTCCATCAGAAGCACTGGGCTAGAGCAAGACCACAGTATGATCCTTCCTCAACCAACAACAAAGGCACCATGCTAAACCCACCAAGGCTTTGACTGAAAATAGACGTGGGAAGGCAGTTTGACAGTTTCAGGCTGCAGCTCTGATGCTAATAAGCTGTGTTTTGCAGAGTGAAGAGCTTTGCAGAGGACAGAAAGTATGCCTGTCTGTGTACATGATAATGAAATGCAGTCACACATTCATTAAGCTAATCATCACTTTCAGTGTGATAACTGTTTGGTGTTATGATTTAATTCAGATATGATCTAAGATACATTGTGGGTCGACTTTTCACCAATCTCTAATCTTCTAATTCTAAGTGCATGCGTATTTGTGTGTTTGAGTGTGTGTCTGACTGAGCTGAAGTGGTAATGTGGTGGCTCATGCGATATGGCTGCCCTCCCCCACACAGCTGTGTGTGTGTTTGTTCCAGTGTTGGTTCATGGTATTTGCATGATTCACTCGATGAATCAGTCTCACACTGGCCTGTGTCGTTTCATTAATCTCAAAAAGACACACACTTAAAACCTGCAGGTCCTGCAGGTCCTGCACGTCCGCAGGCACAAATGCAGTCCCAAGAACACGGGGCTGTGGTGTACTGACAGCGAAAAGTGACATTATTCGACTCTGTTTTCACACGAAAAACCAGCTATTTCCAGCGCTCCCACCAAGCAACTTTTTACATCGTAAAAATGTCAGTGGTAAGAAGGTTATATTTTCAGGCAAATCAATATTTAATCACTTTAATACTGAAAACTACAACTTGTAATTGTCTTGCAATGAATAGAGACAATGTGCTAGCAGACTTCATTGATGCAGTGCTTTGGTCTGGCATTCCTCTTCGCTAATTTGATCTTTTTACTTACTGGCTATGCAAAACAGAAGGAATTGCTCATTGCTAGGGGTGTGAATCTTTCAGTATCTAACGATTCCATTCAAAAATCAATTCTTGATTCAAAGTGCTAATTCCTGGATATATTTTTTTTCACAAAAGAAAAATATTTGTGTGCAGAGTGAATTTCATCAGAACTTGAAACAAAACAAGCCAAACAATTAAATGTTCAGGGGCATTTCAGGGTTACACCTGTCCAGCCACACGTGCAACATTAGCTTGTTGCATCATTTGGTCTGGAGGTAGGCAGAGCGGTCATCTAGTAACCGGAAGGTTCCCGGTTCGATCTCCTGCTCTTCCACAGAAAGTGTTGAAGTGTCCTTGAGCAAGACACAGTGAACCCCTAACTGCTCCTGAAGAGCAGGTTGGCACCTTGCATGACAACCTCTAGCATCAGTGTATAAATGTGTGTGTGTGTGTGTGTGTGTAAATGTTGGCATGTGTTTTAAAGCACTTTGAAATTTTTTCTTTGACATTATGCTAAAAAAGAACGAGTTAATCCAAAGTGTTATCCGACCACCTATGTTAGCAAAGTTGTTTCACCGACAGAGGTTTAGCCGCTAGCTATGATATTGATGTGAACACTTCTGTACTTTTACTTAAGATTTTGAATTGTATTTTTAAGTATTTCTAAGAGTTTTTTTCACGGTTTCTTGTTAGGTTGAACTTGGTGAATCTGCTCTTCCTATTTTCAGCTCTGGTCATCAGCAGTGTATCTTGGTTAAACATACATGTTACCTGTGTGCAACGTTTTGAGTTGCTATAGCAACCTGCAACCTACACCATGTGGCTTTGTTGGACTATCTGCACTTCCATGAAGAATGCCAGAATAAACTAATATTTGAACTATTGCTTTCCACAATACATCAATCGTATACAAACATATATAGATATGGAAAAAACACCGATACTAAATGAAGTTTCTTATAACATTAATAATATAGTAACAATAAGAATGTTTCTTTTCTGACTTTGATGTTCCTCAATTAGTCATAAATATTTAATGTTAAGGAGAAATACTTAAGATTTGAAACCAAGTTTCAAAGTACACACACAGTTACCATACCTGCCAGGCTTGTTGATGTACTTGTGCAGTCGAGCCTTGACTTCATCATAGGTAAGGAAGGCCATGTAGCCAGGGTGTGTCACTGCCAGGAAATTCCAGTTCCTCAGAATTGATCCCCATGGCTGAAAAAGACCACCCAATGTTGTTTAAACTTATTCATATTTCATGTTTTCAACATAAAGTCATGTTGAGTCAGTGCTTCTGCCACAAATGAATTCTTTGTCTGTTGTCAAATTCACAAACAGCAAACTGAATGAGATGCAGTGGCAGAGGTTTCTCGTATCTGGCCAGCTCGACAAACGAGGAGTTTGGGAAGCAGCTCGTGCACTGCAGCCAATTGTGTTTCGCTCTGTTTACAACTGGTTTGAGGTTATCTGCAGGACAGAGTTGCACGCGTGCGAAACACTTGATGTGGAAGAGAAGAAGATAACATTACTGCTAAGGGATTGTGTTTATTTAATGGCTCAGCAGAAAAGATTTAGACGCTATAAAAATAGCATCATGTGGCTTTGTTGGACTACACGTACTTTGCATGTAGACTATATGGACCCTCATGATCAAAAGTTATAAAAAGCCAAGATTCTCCTGAGAGGATCACTATATCATCACCATGATTTGTTACCAAGTTTTTCTCCTTTGTCATTCTCACCTTCATGTGGACTCTCTGATCCCTCTCCTCCCTTCCACCAGGATCCCCAACTAGTAAATCAACCAGGCCAGGGCACATCCTCAACTGACACACAGGTTACACCAGCCTGGAAGTGGCTACCCAGGATGCAGTCAGTCAATGGCAACTCCTACCCATGACTATATTTGCTTTAGTAGACCATTTTGCACTAGCACCTGATCACCCATCATTTGCTTGATAAAAAACCCACAGATATTGTGACACTGATCACAACACATCTACAAAGTTACTTATTAGGTTGAATCCTATAGTCCAAGTGCCCTTAAGATCAGATCTCTGTGCACCTCTCAGCAAGAAAAGCTTGACAGATCCCATTGTGACTGAAAGTACGGTCTGAGTTCAGCTCTCATTTCAAGCACAAACAAGCACCCCTACTTTAGTCAACATCCTGCTTAAGCCTGCTCTTCTAGATTCTGCTTTCACACTATGGTTCAGGAAGAGTTAAGATGTATAAGGGATCTTATTCGAGACAAACAGATTCATATTTTCTGGGGAAAAAAACAGCAAAACATTCAATGGGCAAAAGCCTCTGACACTAATGCAAATGGCAAAACCTGTTATACCTAAATACAGTATGTGTCTAAATCATTTGATTCACAGGTTTGACCAACCTGGAAGAGGCGTGTGAAAATATCAAACTCAAACACAGAAATGTAGTCGTTGCAGGTGAGGTCGATTGTGGATTTGAGGGCCATGGCCTCCAGGCCCGAGCTGATGTGATGCACTTCGTGAAGGCACTGTCGGAAGACTTTCCATGGCACTATTGTCCTGCAAGTCCAATCATAAAAGCATAGATACAGCAACTTGAGAGACAAAATTGTATTTAATTAAACAATGCATCTTTATTGATACAAATGTACATTTGACAAATGTACATTTGACAAATGTAGTGCAAAAGATTCTGTATACAACATCAAATTCACTGAATTCAGCTGATGTATGAAGATTGATAGATAAGGTTAAACTTTTGTTCTACTCGTATAGCTGTTCCAGGTTTCGATTAGATCAAACAATAGAAAGAAAAGAAAAACAGTTGCTATTTCTATTTATAAAGTATATTAAAGAAATGGTGAAGTCTGGTAGTACAAACTCAGGAAGAGAATCTCACCAACGACTGACGTGACATTTGAATATAATAAGGCCATGGGAAACAAAGGTGTCTGCTGGTGATGCAATTTAAATGCCAAATGTCAAATTATCAAATGTATTTGTGGACTGTGATCATCAACAGCCTCATTGGCTTTTACACTCTGCTGATGTGGTCAAACACAATAAGTTTATCTCATACTAGCTAGCTTCCTGACATAGTTCAAACTTTAAAAACAGTACAAAACTAAAATGCACTGTTACACACAATTCATTAAATTAGAGCACCTACAGAGAGATTAGTATACTGTAGCACTAAACAAACAACAAGTTTTTGTACATAATGAAGGATGAGATGATCAGTGGTCTAAGACTTTTTTACCTACCAACTGCTAAACCTAAAGCCCAACACAGCATGTCATTGTTGTTTTCATTTTATGATGTATCTCAAGAGGCTGCACCACATCAAGGTGGAGATAAGCACAAAGGAGACAAGAAAACTCTTGCACCAAATACTTCTGAGAACCGTAATTCATCACAATTGAAAAATGTTTAATTACAAGTGAGTAAAACATTTTTGAATGTATGAAATAATACAGGAACTGTACATTTTGTTGAACTCTCTGATATGAGATCCATAGCTCTGTTTATTGTACTGACATGATGGCAATTGTGGCTCTGCAGCAAAAACAGAAATGTATATTTGCAATGAAGGTAAAACCCTATAAATCCACAAGGCCTACCAATATGAGAAGTGGCCACTCCATCATGAGGACATTTCCAAAGGCTCAAGAGGAATGTCTCAAGTGAACACTTCCTTCTCGCCAGTTCCAGTGTTGTGCCTGTGAGGGCCAAGGGCCAAGCTTTTTTTAATTTTACCTCTTAGCCTCAAGCACTCAAGTGTGGAGACGTGTCTTAGCTAAAAGCCCTTCTGCTATTCTTATGATGTTCTTCCCTTTTTAAACTTAATATTATTATAATGTTATTGTTGCATTGTTGCTGCAACCACAAGGAGTGAGAGTACAGCCCACTCAGAGCTGAGCAGATTCACTTTTGATAGTATTCAAGGCTGTAAAATAAAAGAAGCAACCCAGTGCTGACATCCCTCTATGGCTCAACGAATTGCCAACCACAACTTTAATATTCACTTGTCTCTATGCATTAGCTGGGACAACTGTGATTGAATGATTCAGTATATTTATGACCAGGGAAACTCTTTTCAAGGCTCGGTTCTTGCAGATGCATGTTTCTCTGGACAGTGTTTCCCGGTTTGGCTGCAGTTTGGGGGATATTAACATTAATGTTAGAAGATATCCACTTGATTTGTCTAACTCGAGTGGCTGGAACAGGAGGAATGATTGCACCAAGCAAAACCTGTTTCAGTGTTCATATGAACACCTAACTATTTCTTTAGGACAGATTTGAAAAATTGTGAACTTTCTGACATTTTACAGACCAAACTACTAATCAACGAAATAAACTGCAGCCCTTAAGATTTTCCATTAATAAAAAACTTATATTGACAATGTGGCAGTTGTAAAGTAAATCCTTGTCTCTGATTGATTATTCCTGCTCTGAGCATATATGTGATTAATCATGTGATCACTTGAGATTTTAACATAGGGCTGCACATAACAATTATTTTTCAAATCGATTAATCTAATGATTATTATTTCAATTAGTCGATTTATCTATTTCTGTGTTTTCTAATTTCATTAATAAATCAATATTTTATTCAATCATCCTGATGAAGTACATTAGAATAAAATGATAATAGTAGCAGATCCTAAAATGAATCCAATTTCCACATCACTGATGTGTTTTAATAACAATAACAGACATTAATTAGGCTACTTTACTTACAACTTTAAATGACTTAAAACTACTTTCTGACATGGATTTATTGAGTAATATGCAGTACGATGATCACAGGCAAATGTATTTCTGCATCAGTGTGGGGCAAAGAAAACAAGTGAAACAATTCACAGAATGTACAGTCACAGATTGTCTGTAATTTTAGTTTCAGCTGTTTTCTCGCTCATTAAATAAACAGAAAATATGAAACGGCCGACTATTAGATGACACACGGTGTAACGTTACGTTATCATGATGGAACGGGGCAGAAATTACTTTTAACATGAAGGCGCAGAAGAAATATTTAAAAAATCAATTTATAAACACTAACATTTTTTGTTAATTCAATGAAATATGGCATTTCCAACTGGAACTTTATCTGCATTATAAAGGTGGGATAAGTGAGAACTTAGAAGGTAGAATTCCAACACCATGACAAATACCATGATAGAGTGAACAACGATACAGAAAGTAATGTAACTAGTGTTAGCTAGGTTGTGGATTCACAAACTGATGCTACATCTCTCCTTCATGTCATTATTTGGAGAAACAGCATGCGGACATTTGAGTGATTTAGAAAGTGATAGTATGCTGCAGATTAAAAGACAGGAAAAGAGCAGCAGCAGCTTCACCACATCACCCAATGAAATCTTGACCTTGATGCAAAAGACAGCAAGACATACTTACTTTTCTCCAAAAAATTTCCTCCAGAAGTCAGCAGCATCAGCTTTGGTGATCCTGAAAGTGTCCCCTTGGAAGTGTCCTCCGGGGAAGATGGCTTTGATTTCAGCCAGCATGTGGCTGAAGATCAGAGACAGCTTGGTCAGGTTCCTCCTGCAGAGAAGACGCCAGAAAAGAAAGGAAACAGTTGGTGCACCATAGTAGCCTCACATGTATGACAGACACTGTTCAATAAATAAATAAATAAAATTTTTATCGTTGACAACATATGGGGAAAAATATTTTATCAATACATTTGTTTTCAAACTCTGTTACCAGCTGGACATTGAAAGCCTCAAGTTTCTTGTCAGGCCTGTTAAAATGTTGAAATGCACTGAAACCACTGCTGAGCTGTGGGTAAGTAGCCTATTCGTATTACTGGTTACTGTATTTGTAAACAGCACAACTGTTTTAGGCTATAGCTTAAATATAATAGAATAGTAATTTAATTTGTACAGTAATTTGAAAAGCATTTGAAACAGCTGCAATGTATTTTTATTTATTCTGTAGTCAGTCCAAAAAATTCAGTGGCTTTATATTCATGTTATAAATAGTGCTGGGCAACGATTAAAATCTTTAATCGCGATTAATCGCATGATTTTCTGCGATTGATAACATAGTTAAGTGTAAAGTTGAATAACGAGTTCTAAAATAGTGTATTGCGCACTTTTAATTAAAATGTACTGCTATATACAAGTGCAATAACATGTGGTTTGCAAACACTTTAAACAAATGAGGTGATTTTTCTCAGCAGTATTCCATTTACACAGTAGCAATAAAATATTTCTTGTAAATCTCAACTTAAACATTAAAGTAATTAAATCAAATATAAAACCAAAGTAATTTGCCACAGCCAAGGCATTACCTTTTATCTAGCTTGTTAAAATAAGTTACCATCAGAGTCCGATCATAACATCATAACAGGCACCTTCTGAGCAACAGGTTAACATATATAAATCTGAACAGGTATCAGCAGAAACATTTTTTTTTTTTATCAGGAAGCAGCAGAAACAGTTTAGGTTCAGTAGCAAGCGTCCCTGTTAGAGTGAGGTGAAGTGGTCGCCTCACGCGTGCGCCCGTTCTGTTCACCTGAGCAAAGAGCAGCACCGCGGGGCCAAAGCGTTGTGATTTTAAGAACATTCCTAAGACCAACATCTTCCCCGATACTAATCAAGACAAGGCAAGTTTATTTGTATAGCACATTTCAACAACAAGGTAATTCAAAGTGCTTTACATAAAACATAAAACCAACATAAGGAAATATAAAAAAGTTTGAAAGCAACATAGGGAAATTTTAAAAAATACTAAAAGTTACAGTGCAGTGTACAATCAGGGTTAAAAGAGTTAAATGGAAAATAAAAACAGGCTGAGAGGTTGAGCAAATAATTGAGTTACAATTATTCTGAAAAGAGAATAAACAGAGAAGTACACTTAATCTACTCTCTCTAGCTAGTCTGTACTCAGGTCCATAGCAATCTTTGGGTCCACTGAAACTCCAAAACCCCTCAGACACTACAGAGAAACCAGGACATGTCTGTCCGCAGGCCACTTTGATCCAGTTATACTCTGGACCCACCTGCGTGTTTACAGGTGGACAGAGGTTCCTGCAAATAACTCAGGTGTGAGATTTAAGACCACTTCCTTCACTCTGTTCAATCTCACTCTCCTTATCTTTTCACTCAATTACCTACTCATTTCTCACCATGTAAATATTTAATTAAAAGCAATGGTAAAAAGCTAAAAACAAAGAAAAAGAAAACAGGACAGTAAAAGTTACAGTGCAGTGTAAATTAGTGTAGTAAATCTTAAATATTTAATTAAAAGCAGTGGTAAAAAGAAAAGTCTTCAGTCTTAATTTAAAAGAACTGACAGTTCTATGTATTGTAGATCATTTACAACCACAAAACGAAAAAGAAGGAAATTTGAAATGAGGGATGTGTTGCGACCTTCCGTTTAATCTGAGGAGTTGAGACTGTATGATGAGGGTTAAGATGGTGGTGTGACGGTGGGGAAGTCATCTAGTAGACATGCTGCAGAAAACAGCAGGGCTTTTTTAATTTGGAGCTGAAGGGCGAGCCAGAGAAGCGATTAAGGAGCATGCCGTGGCTTAATGCGCAGAATTCAAAGAAGAGTGAGCTGGGGGGAAAAAACACAGCAATACAGCATGTGGGCTGTGGGTGCTATATGAGATTATATAATCTATTAACAAGTCTATTGAAAGCATTCTTACTTTGCAGCATTGTTTCACACCTGCCAAAAACTCTTGCACAGTACGTAATGTTTTTTATATAGTACAGACATTATGAATGTAGCATTTCTTTCATCCAAATATTCTTTCTTATTATCTAAAATATTGTAATGTATATTGTTTCGTTTCTTAATGAAAATTTATGATTTTCTTTTGATCTATTTCATTAAAATAGTTAATGTTTTATTACCTCCTGGTCGGTTTCTTTGCTGCTGTAATGTGTGATTTTCCCACTGGGGAGTCTTATATTAGCTTACCTGTTTATTTTCAAGTAAAGGTAACTGTACATTCAAGTATTAGCGATACTTTAATGTGAAAACAGTTCCGTTTCTGAAAAAGGAAAAAACTGTTTTTTATGTATAGTTTTATGTATGTGTGAATGTGTGTTTAAACTTGAAAAGTAAGGTATGGCTCTCTTTTCCATTGATTTATTGAGATGCACAAAACAATATTTAAAATAATTAGGCATACTATGTTTTCCCCTGTGGTTCTCATTATTGTACTGAAATGTTTTTTTCCAATGTGCCATATTTGTCAATAAAAATAATGAAAAAAAAGGTAAAAACTGCACCAGTTCTCAATCACTCATTCTTAAAATGGGTTCTATTTAATCTACAGATAATTTTAACATTGACTGCTACATTTAAATTTTTGGACTAGGAGTATCTGTAATGGAAATCCAGCTATTAAGTAACATTAAACTGGCAGTAGTGGAGCCCTTATCAAATATTTCACTTTGTAATTTGGGATTTACAAATATTAATTTGCATGTAATTGCAATAACAAAACAGAGTTGAGCACTTCCACAGACAGAGAAAAAGTGAGCTGTGAGATTAGGGCTGAAATGGCTGAGATATGAACAGCAGAGTTTAAGCTTGCAGACCAGCAGCCATATAAATTAGCCATATTCCTAAATCCTGAAGGAAGCAAGAAAGGACACTCTTAGGAGGGCTATTTTTGAGCTTTTTCTTTGTGTTGTGTGTAACACTCGAGGGTAACACACAGGCACAAACACTACACATGAGCCCAAGGTGTGAGGGTGTGGGATAAAGACAGTACACTGCCTGCAGGGTGCTGATAACAAGCATTGCGTGTGTGTGTGTGTGTGTTTGTGTGTGTGTGTGTGCATGTGTGTGTGTGTGCGCGTGTGTGTGTGTGTGTGTGTGTGTGTGTGTTGTGTGTGTGTGTGTTTTAATTCTTCTTTCAAACCTGCACAAACAGCCTACGTTTTGTTTATCACACCTCTCATCTGTGTCATAGAACAAACATTCCACTGAATTCATCATTTTAAGTACGTCTGTGTTTGGGATGGCGGGGGTGTGTGTTGTTTAATTTTTCCAATATCAATTCCAATCTAACATGAGCTTCCCCTCAGTGACAAACTATGAATCAAAAAACGTTTACTTTTATTGACAAAAGAAACAACACTTAATATTTTACAATTGCTTTGGCAGAGCTTCTTAACATAAAATGTTATCCTCTTAATCTTGGCCTCAAAGTCTCAAAGTGCACAAAATATATCATACCATGTTCATCATAATATTAACACATGTATGTATTTATCAATGAATTTTAATCATTGTTGGATTTAAAATAAAATAATTATTATTAACTAATGCATTCAAACAGTAACTAATTTTCTACCAATAACAGCACTTCAAAAAACAACAAACAAACATTGCATTTATTGAATATGCTGTAATTCTCTAAATATAAATATCTGACTTACTGTAATAAAAAACAACTCAGGCACGGTCTAGTGATACACATCATTAATACCAACATTTCTCTCCTCTAGATGCAGCCCATCATCACTGCTGAATCAAGCTGATACTGTAATTGATTATGTTTTTCACATAAAAACACACTTATTGAATACTTTATGACAAGCAGCATTGTAAACATCTAATGAAGCTCTACTGATCACAGTCACATCACTACCTACTGTTGGTCAACAGCCACTCCATGTAAACAGAGTAGGAGTGTGATATATGTAATGTTTATACATACAGATGGTTAGTGTAATGAGTGCAATGAGTGAACACACACATAGTTAGTCTGGTAGGCAATTTAACAAAAAGGCTGAATTCATGGGAAATGAGAAGGACATTTTGTTTAGGAGCTTTAGGAGTAAAAAACGTGACTATTCTCTGACATTACAGTCACAAATTTATGAGAGAAACTTCACTTTGCAAGGCTGCAACATCACACACAGGTCTGCCATGTATTATGCATGCACTGGAAAGTTATCTTAAACTTTGCTATCGGATTTAGCAGTAAGGAAATACTGCTGAGTTTAGCCCACAATTACTACCATGCACCTTAGAGACTTTGCCTTGGATTGGGCGTGATTTTAGATTTTTTATGACATTAATTTCAGGGAATTTCTGATTTTTCTTCTTGTAAATTTCATACTTTCATCTAGGAGGGGTTTTTTTTCTCCGTTATTAACCCCGTCCCTGGCTCCCTATTTTTTGGACACGTAGGGGCCTAAAATAATCTATCTAAATATGTAAAAACACTTCGGAGAATTCAATTATAGACTACAGATGGGCTACATCTAAGAAACTATCCCGTTAATTAATTAAGATTCCTCTCTAAAATCACAGAGGCTGCAGTGCTCGCTGTCTGAACAAATCAGGATGAAATCTAAACATTCTATGAAGAGGTGTGTATTAATATCCTACTTCTCATCATTAACACTGAGTACAGATGTGTTGTGTAGTCCACGTGCAGGGTAACCTCGAGTTAACCATGAACAAAACCAGCTCAAAGCAGTTTAGAGATGCGGCGTAAATTACCATGGCAACAGACCTTGGGTAACACCTATCCACCTTTCGTAGTACGGGTTAACCGGGAAGTTACACCCGACAAAGTTACTCCTGAAGTTATCTGGATAAGCCAGTTACCTCGCTTCATAGTACAGGCCACTGAACTTCTTTCTAAAAGCTGTTTTAATTATTTATTATTTAATCTGTCTGGATCTTGCCAACAAATCCAATGTAAAGATTCAAACCAACACTGAATAGATCCTACTTATAAATATTGTATGTGTGTGTCTCACAACCTGATGTCACTTCTTCCTCTGAGACACAGAGCTCCACTGTCCAAAAACTATTAAAAACCCTCAGTGAACCTCACTGCTGCACTTTGTGAAATGTCCCTTTATTGTAGTTTCATTAATCTCAGACCCACTTACATTGCCCTGCTGCCCCAAATACTCACTAGAGCACCACAAGTGGATTCATTCACCATTGAAAATAGTCCCCAACAAAAGTAAATGTAATCTTTGTAAAAACCTATGGGTGTGCGCACACAGGGTAAGGAAATTAGAAAGTACTGAGAGATGGACTGACCACAATGTTGGGTCTTTCGTGGGATGTGTTAGCTAACAAAAACATGCAGCCTTAACATTTAAAATCACAGTCCATGTAAAATGCACTTTTAGCAGTCATCATCAGTGATTCAGTAAGCAGTGCAGCATCCAGCAGGTACAAACTCACTGACAGTTACTTTTGCTAATCTAAGTGTATATATGTATAAAGCATTCAACAGTAACAATGTATAACCTCAGCACCCGTGTCTGTGTATGGCAGGTGTTTGATGTAGTTTTTTTCTATATTCTAGTACCAAGTAAAAAGACACCAGCATGAAGTTTGGTTAAAGTTACAATCTTGAAGATTTCCATTTAAATAAATATCTGTTATGTTACCTCTATCACCGCATGAGGTAACATAACGGTGATCAAGCCAATGGTCCACTGATGAAAGTCCTGGGAAAAATATGCTGTATTAAATAACTGCTAATGCAAAAGAAACATTTCCTACTGCTGCAGCTTCACATTAAAAGCAAGCGATTTGACTAGCGAAACACGAGTTGACTTTTGTTATGAAGTAGTCACAGGAAATCCAATGCGTTTGTCAGCAAGATTAGCACTGACCACTATCGTTCTATCAAAAATGCATAGAAACAAGTCATTTTGGAAATTTTTTGACAGCCGATCCATTTTACATATTCCAGATAGTAATGGAACAGCCAGGAGCTGCCAAGGTGAGCTGTTATTGGATATTTAATAAATACTTTTTGTTACAACTTTAAAGAGGTGGTATTCTGCTTTTTGGCTTTTCCCCTCTCCTTTATTGAGTTATATTCCTTTTTTGTGCATGTAACAGGTTTGCAAAGTGAAAAAGCCCAAAGTCCAGCCCAAAGGGAGTTCCCATCTCCCACAGAAAACTCACAGAAAAGCTCTGAACTGAAAACATCTCGTTTGTAGCCCAGCCCTTCACTTCCTTTACTTGTGACGTCACAATGAAAACGCGGAAGCACACAGCTGGAAGATTTTCATACCGCTTATCCGTCTTTACATTCTGAGGAATGTTGAAACTTAACTTAAAAAAGAGAAAACTGTGTGGCTCACTGGTGTGTGTGTCGCATTGAACATTATGTCACGGCAGTTGTGTGTGGCGTCGCTATGACGACAAGCTACGTTCTATCTCTGGGTACTATCTGCAATGGAAAACGGAGCAGGGCCGAGTAGAGTCCAGTCTATTGATTTGAGCTATGGTAGCATTTATCGGCAATGCAGCATAGATCGTCAGAACACCGGCAACAGTTCAACGTTTAGTCCTAAAAGACGATGCAACTGCGACTCTGTTTGGGCCTGGAAATTCACAATCACAACCTGTAAGTATGCTTTACTGGTTGTGAACTATATTTAAAATAAACACGGCTGAAACACTGTTCAAGTGCGGAGTTGTTGTAAACGTTGGCTAACACAGCTAAAGGTATAGCGATAATGCTAATGTTACACCTGATGTGAAAGCTACTGAGCAAACGTTCAAATTGTTTGGCCAATTTTTATGTAAAATTGAGTTGAAATATGGTGATTTTTGTAGTGGTTTATGGTAAGATGTGGAACAATGATGTTGTGTAACTTATACCACCTGCTAGGTTACGGTCGCAGTCTGAAGCGGCTTTGATTTGGATCACACTACCTTGTTTCTTACGACCCGCTCTTCTCTGCTTCTGATTGGCTAGTAGTCCTTACCTGGGAACTGCGCATGTGCAACTCCCAACAAAGATTTTGTACAAGTAAGATGCATCACTCTGTAGCTCAAGAGCGGAGCGTACAACACATAGAGTGAAAAGAGGAGCTGCAGCAATGTGCAGTATGAGA
>NC_060172.1:35029544-35039825 GCF_021292245.1 Micropterus dolomieu
TTGGCTAACACAGCTAAAGGTATAGCGATAATGCTAATGTTACACCTGATGTGAAAGCTACTGAGCAAACGTTCAAATTGTTTGGCCAATTTTTATGTAAAATTGAGTTGAAATATGGTGATTTTTGTAGTGGTTTATGGTAAGATGTGGAACAATGATGTTGTGTAACTTATACCACCTGCTAGGTTACGGTCGCAGTCTGAAGCGGCTTTGATTTGGATCACACTACCTTGTTTCTTACGACCCGCTCTTCTCTGCTTCTGATTGGCTAGTAGTCCTTACCTGGGAACTGCGCATGTGCAACTCCCAACAAAGATTTTGTACAAGTAAGATGCATCACTCTGTAGCTCAAGAGCGGAGCGTACAACACATAGAGTGAAAAGAGGAGCTGCAGCAATGTGCAGTATGAGAAAAATATGGTGTTTTTTCAAAATTAAACCAAGTAAACCTGTTCTGGTACAACCCCTAATTAAGATTTTGAACCTGAAATTGAGCACAATACCACCTCTTTAAGACACAGAAACAGAAGTGTAAAGACACAACATAATCATGATTACAGGAAGAGGAGGAACTAATTACAACTACAACAATTGTTTGAATATTTGAGAAAAATGTATCCTTTTCATTCTGAAAACATATAAAACCTGTCTTTGGTATACACTGGACTGCTGACTCATGTATACTGCAGTATATTACTGTGTACAGTGTATTTTATACATCTAGATGACAATTACAAAGTGAGGCAGGCATAATTTATTTATGATTGCAATGTGTTCTTTTACAAACAGACTATAATCAATATCAATGATGTTTGGTTCATACTTTATGTCCTGTACATGCAAAAGCTGTACATGTGGTGTACTCAACACAGCTGATAGTGATATGACTCAATAAATGACTGTGACTGCAAGACGCATAAGCTTTGTAGAAAATATCTTGACTTCAATTTTTTCAACAGTAAACACCAGAGATGTGACTGATTAAGTAAACTGGTAAACAGCAGTTTAAAGAGGGATAAAGATAAGTGCCTTGGTGGTAGCATAGACTCCAGTGTGTGTGTATGTGTGTGTGTGTGTGTGTGTGTGTGTGTGTGTGTGTACCTGCAATGACAAAGCCAAGCCCCTCTCAGTAATTTCATGCACATGCTTTCATGCTCTCCAGTCACCATTAGGTGTCTAATTAACCGAGAACCAGCCAAAAAACTCTCCATTGGGATGCAGAGGGAAAGGCTGCAGATGCTTACATAATGGTTGTGAACTGAACTCAATTTTCAGCGTTGCTGTGGAGGAGGGCTCAGCTCTGATATATATCCTCAAACAAACAGAAAAGCAGGATGCATGCTGAGCTGTATGATACATTTGCAATCATTTTTGGTATGCTGTATTTCTCTATTTCTCTTGACTTCATAAGACTGCACCGCTCACTGACAATGAGACAAATATATTTTGTAGCATCTCTTTGGCCCCAAAGTGCAGGTCAAATTATATGTCAAGTTCTCTGCAATAACATTTTACATGGTTTGGCTCGTTAGTCTTTTGCCATGCCCTAAGCCATTATACTGGTTATGTAATCGTTTGACAAGCGCCCCAGGAAGCCTGCCCATTCATCAGAGCTAATGTACTCAGAGTGAGTTAGCAAGGTGGCTACAAACTGTTATCTCACTAACACAGTTGTAACACACAACCTTTAATGGCTCTGTTATGTGTGTATATATCCAACTGATCAGCAGGACAATGAAATGACCAAATAAACTTTCACTAAAAAAGACATTTCAGCATCCTTTGAAATAAAATATAATCTTAAAGTTAAACACACACTACAACAAAGACAAAGGCTTGCTTACAACGGCCTATATGCTGTCACACCGTTGTTGTGGTGACACCTGCACTAGTGTAGCTCAACCACCCACTACCTCAAGTCCTACTGGTTTCCTGTCACCTGAAGGATATCACTTTCCTCTGTCACAAACTGTTGTTCCTCTTTCTCCCTGTGACACTGTACATTCACCATTAAAACATTTGACCCAGTATCAGAGCGGTCTCAAAATAATTATCTGACAGTTATTTATACATGTACCATAAAAAGATACTATAAATGTTCGGCTTTTCATGTTTCATGATAGACAATCTCCTATTTTGATAACCAGTAAGCACACTCTCTGACATTCCACTGTAATGACCATAGAGTCATGTATGGTGTAGACATTTACACAAATCTAAAACATTTGGGGGAGTAAATGCTGTAAAACAGGAGACAATGACAATGTTTCTGGGTCCCTGGATAAGAGAAAGGGTGGGAGAAGGGTGGATTAAAACCATATACCTGCCTGAATTTCGCTGCTTGTCTGGAGTTGGCAATAGCTATGATAATGAGGCCTGGAGGTTAAAAATCAAAGCTGGTGGATGAGGTCAGGGGGTTAAGGGGCCCTTAGCACAAGGTTTAGATCTGAATAAAAGCTACATGCTTTGATCCAATAGGGCCAGTCTTGTCTTTTAGTGGGGCTACTAGCAGAGTTTCAGGAGTGATTTAGAGAACAGACAATACAGCAAACTTTTCAAGCTATCATGTCAGCGTGCCATGCATTCAGTTCTGTCAACACCAGCTCCTTTCTGGGTGGCACATTACACACGCTGTGACGTCAGCACCACTGTTAAAGGGACAGTTCACATATTAACACCATCTCAAGATAGCAGAAAAATCAGTACCAAAGCAAAACAGGACATCAACCAACACCAGAATTCCAAGGCCTCCACCTCTCATGGGGTTGACCACACCAGCAGCCTACAATCACACAGGACAACCACATCGAGTCGTCAGCACCCCGCCATCCAGCTCCGGTAGCTTCAGGAACCCAGCAATGGGATGCCAGCACCCCAGGCGTCTACATCTACCAACCACAACAGCAGGCTTCATTAGGGCCACAGCTAGACACCTCGAGCAACCTCAGCAGCCAATTTCAGTAGGGGCATTAGGCACCGGGATGCCCACCGTCCGCTCCCATCAACCACTAACCTGACCGCACAAGATGGTCCATTACACAGAACCATCCGAAAAGTCATTGTCAAAAAGGACTTTTCAAAAGGACAGGCCCTTCATGCTGTTCTTCGCTTATCTCTCAATAATAATCATCTCCAGTTCTGTTATAACTGATGCTAGCAGCATACAAGTATAGTTGTTTCTCAATCATTACAAGCTCAGTCATTTCAAGCTAACTTCAAGCTAACAGCCGTTTCAAGCTAACTTTGAGCTAACAGCCGTTTCGAACTAACTTCGAACTAGCTAAAAGCCGTTTCGAGCTAAATTTGAGCTAGCAGCAGTTCCGAGCTAAATTTGAGCTAACAGCAGTTTCGAGCTAACTGAGCTAAGAGTCATTTCGAGCTAACTTTGCTAACTTTGAGCTAACAGTCTTGTCAAGCTAACTTCAAGCTAACAGTCGTTTTGAGCTAACTTTGCTAACTTTGAGCTAAAAGTCTCGTCAAGCTAACTTCTAGCTAACAGTCGTTTCGAGCTAAAAGTCTCGAGCTAACTTTGCTAACTTTGAGCTAACAGTAGTGTCGAGCTAACTTCGAGCTAACAGTTGTTTTGAGCTAACTGAGCTAAGAGTGATTTCGAGCTAACTTGAGCTAAGAGTCGTTTCAAGTTAACTTTGAGCTAGCTAACAGTCGTTTCGAGCTAACTTCAAACTAACTTCGAGCTAACAGCCACTTCGAGCTAACTGAGCTAAGAGTGATTTCGAGCTAACTTGAGCTAAGAGTCGTTTCAAGTTAACTTTGAGCTAGCTAACAGTCGTTTCGAGCTAACAGTCGTTTTGAACTAACTTTGCTAACTTTGAGCAAACACCAGTTCGAGTTTACCTTGAGCTAACAGTCGTTTGGAGTTAACTTTGAGCTATTTAACAGTCGTTTCGAGCTAACTCTGAGCTAACAGTCATTATCTAACTACGTCAGTTTCGAGCAAACGGTCGTTTTTAAGCTAAGTTGTTTCAAGTAAAGAGTCATTACCTAGCTAAGTTGTTATCTAACCATGTTGTTTCAAACAAACAGTCGTTATGTAGCTAAGTAGTTATCTCGCTAAGTCGCTTCAAGCAAACGGTCGCCATCTCGCTAAGTCGCTTCAAGTCGCTTTCGTGTCATAGTCGTTTCGAGCTAACATTCCTTTTAAGCTAACTTTGAGCTAACAGTCGTCCTGAGCCAACAGTCATTTCCTAGCTTAGCTATTTTCCAGCTAAGTCATGTTACATAGAACCATCCAATTTGTTGTTGGAAACCGTTTCAGGTTAGCTTTAGTCCGGGCATTAGGCACTGGGATGCCAAAACCCCTTGCAGCCCACATCCATCAAACTCTGCATGTCGCTCTAGTCTGGGATTCTGGCCCCAGGATGCCAGGATCTCATCTTTACTAGTCCAGCAACTACAGCTAGAACCTCCGGCACTGGCACACAGTTTTCCTCCACACCCTAGCAGCACCAAGTTATTTCCATTTCTAATTTCGGTCTTTCCGCTTAACCCATTAGGGCGCCATCAGCTAATCCTCTTACTCGTCATCCTAACTCTTTCATCTCCCGTTCTTCAGCTTCACTAGTCTACTAGTGCAAGAGATCTCGTTCTTCTTATCATGCCTTTTCCTCACTAACCGCCTACTAAAAGATCCCTCGAAGGGCACTTCTACCCAAAAGGGAGAACATCCACCCAGTTGAGAGAACTCACTCCTGAATAGTTTGCGTACACTTTCTCCATACACTAACAGACGATTACACGGCCATTATTCTAGATCTGGTCCCCACATCTTTGGCTCAATATTCGCCAACAGGATCAGGTTCAACTTTTTCTACCACGAACAACTGTGACAACCCAAGATACCAATCGTACACTGCTGCCACATATTCTGCAAGTTTTTGGGGGTTCTACAAAGAAGACTAATCACAGCAGAATGGTCGCCGAAACTCTACTACCAACAGCATAGCCCTCTCTCGGGTTACAGGCCAGCTTCGAAGAAGCCACTGTCACAACTAGCACAACATGACCTCCCTGTCACTCCCTCTTCAGTTTCATTTCACTGCATCTCCTCTTTGCTTGCCCGCAATTCAGTCATTCCTCAAACAACACTGCTTTCTACCGAAGCCATCCAAAGTCCAGTCAATCGGGCCAGCTTACATTCATTTTTTTCCTTCAAAGTCCAGTCATCTCTGAACCCTTTAAGAACCTCGTGAACTATAGGGAATCCCGGCGCACAACCATGCCAGTTCGTCCGAGACCGGTCTAGTAGCTACTCGATTCCGGTTCTACCAGCAGTTCTGCCAAAGTACTCTTTCGCAGGCATTTCTCCCATACGTTACTTCGGTCACTTCTCCAGGATCTGAGCTACCATTCAGCCTACCGCGGCGTCATTCCCGAGCATCCCATACAGATCATGCGCTGCTGGTCTTACCAAGGGTTAGGGTTAGGGTTACCACTTCCTCTTCTTCATTCTCTCATTCCGCACCCCTCCCGCCCACCCCTTCCTCTACATAGGGTTATATGGGGGTCTGTCGTGCCTGGGCGCTACGGCGGATTTCCCAATCGTAGCTTCCCCACAACGCTTTCAAATGTCTATTCAGCTACTGCAAGCATCATACATCTTATGTTTGTTTATCAATAAATCATTTAATCATATCTGTTGATTGTGGTTCTTGCTAGTGACATGTGTGTCTTTGAGTTGGAGTGTGAGAGCAGAGTGGACATGAGGGACTGTAATGGCCTCACATAGGGACTATCAGACAGATGAGATGTCTATCAGATCTCCTGCAAGCTGGTGCTGCAGCCACACTGAGTGAGCCAAAGGGTAGGATGAAGGCTAGTGGGAAACAAACAGCTGCCATGAGGGTGAAGAGGAGGTGAGGAGAAGACGTGATGGGAGGTTAGGTGAAAGTACACTATGGGTCAAAGCAGAAAGATGGAGGAAAGATTGGAGGAGGAGGGCATTTAGTCAAGACAGTTGCTAATTTAATAGTTTCTTAGGATTGTCATTAGCATCAATTATTTAGGCAAATCATTTGCTGCAGAAAAGAGCTATAGAACACATCCATTAACACAGAGAGTAAAGAGGGAAATTAGCTCTTTCATTAGAAATTCATTAGAAATTAAGAGAAAAACAGCTGAGCCCATCAATCAAGAGTAATAAAAAGCTAGAAGAGTTTGTGTTCAGGAAGACTTTTTTTTTAGCCCATTCACCCTGACTGAGAAGCTCTGGTGGATGGATGAGGAGGAGGAAATGACAGATTTCTCCTTCATATCTCTAGCAGACATACAGTAGGGAATGAATATAGTTAAAATGCTGGCTAATGGTGAGAGTCTGCTGAGGGAATCCCCTACAGAAAAAGCCTACTCCACTGAGAGTAAGTGAAAAAGGTTACAGTTACAGAATTCCTTATCGCTATGCAGTTTTATAAGAAGCCTGGATTGAACGCAGCAGGTGATGCAACACTTTATACACATGTACAACATTATAACCACGAGTGACTTGAGACTTGACTCTAGCTCAGAGACTTTTGACTTACATTTACATTTATTCATTTAGCTGACGCTTTTATCCAAAGTGACTTACAATTGCTATACATATCAGAGGTTGCACAAGTACGAGCAACTAGGGGTTAAGTGTCTTGCTCAGGGACACATTGGTGTATGGGGTCACAGTGGGGGATTGAACCCGTGGTCTCTCACACCAAAGGCATCAATTGCGCCATCACCACCCCTTAGTCTTTATTACTTAATATTGGGACTTTTTAGCATAAAAAACATGCAGGGACTGCTAAAATGCAAGTTTTATGTTACTGTACTGTGCAAAACATTTTTGACTTTTGATGTTAAAAAGGGTTAACTGTCTATTCATCTATTTTCTATAGCTACCTGCATCCTAGTATGCACTGAATCAGAGGTGGTGTGCACTCTAAACAGGTCTACCAGTCTATCACAGGATTACAAAACATAAAAACAAAGTAAAAGGTTAATGTATTTATCATATTACAACAGGGTTGTAAAATGATACAAAGAAATATACAGAAATAAACCATGTTGCATGGTGCAGTGCTGAAGATGAATTTGAATTTATATTTAACGGTCTCACAGCCTGGGAAAAGAAGCTGCTCTGCCCACCCCACAGCCTACCCACCCAGCCACAGCCTGTTCACCCTACTGCCGTCTGGTAGGGGATGCACAAATATCTGCTGTTGCACCACCAGACAGCAGTAGGGTGAACAGGCTGTGGCTGGGTGGGTACTGTCTTTTAGTATCCTTTGTGCTCTGCAGGCACCTTACCTTACCGATATTACCGATGCTCAGGATTGGTAGAAATGATCTGCTGAGTGGTTTTAATTACACTCTGCAGAGCCCTCCAGTCCTGGGCCGTGTGTATCCCATGCAAGTTGGAGATGTTTCCAATTAGGGTGCTTTCTATTGCTATTATGTAAATGTTAACAAGAACTTGGCACGGGAATTTAGCCTTCTTAAGTTTCCTTAAGTAATCCAGCCATTTCAGAGCTTTCTTCACCAGCATGAAGATGTCATCTTTGTTTGAAATCCAGATGGTGGTGTCGTCTGCAAATTTCACAAGAGAGTTCTCTCCATGTCGGGGGTTGCAGTCGTGGGTGTGCAGCGTAAACAGGAGGGGGCTGAGCACACAGCCCTGTGGGGCCAAACGGTCTGTGGTCTGTTTGTGTGTGGTAATACAGGCAAATGGTCCAGGAACAACTTGCAGAGGCAGAGGAAAGGGAATTGCAATAGTCTAGCCGGAAATATATAGCATGAATGATCATCTTTAGATCGGGATGTGATACAACAGATCTGAGTTTAGCATGTTTCCTAAATGAAAGAAATATGTACAAGTCAATGATTTGACATGTTGGTCAAATTTAACACTGAGATTTCTGAGATTAGACTGTTAAGCTGAAGACAGGGACCCAAGATACTGAGCAACCATGGAAGCTATGCTATCTGAAGCAACAATATGGACCTCAGTCTTATCTGCATAAAGCTTTAAGAAGTTCTTAGCCATCCGTCCTTAAAGCAACATTATGTAGTATTTTTATCTTAAAATAACAGCTTCAAAATCATTTTGATGGTACACTGGCTTGTAATAGGGAGAATGGCATCTTTGTTATTGCCGGAGCGCCTGGTATTGTCCTATGTAGCAGTGGAATACCAGGCAGGAAACCTTTCGCAACAACGGTATAATGCTTAACTTATTAGTTGGCTTACTGTGTCTTGTGTTGTTGCGCTTGCTTGATGTTTGCCTCTGTTAGCAGACTCGAGTGAAATCAGACAGAGGTTTGATGTTAGAAAACTTACTAGATAACACACTCTAGGGGTGACCCTAAATAGAGGTGCCTGATTCTACTCCCAATCTCACAGTCGAATCTTCGCAGAGCCGTAATGAAACAAGGATCATACCATTTTGGCTTTATGGGGGTGCTCAACATCTGATTTTACATAGAGCTACCGGTTTTCTCCGAATAAGTTAATATATAGCATATCATGATATAAATATCAACATATAATGCTGTAAATAAACATGTGAAAGAAAGAAGCTTTCAATAAATTTTTTTAGAGTGCGTGAAACATTTTAACCCTAACCATTAGGTAGGGGGTGTCAGTGCGCATGTGTGACCCATTGTGTGAAGAGGGAGAGAGAAAGAGCAACGGCAGCGCTGGTGGTGTGCAGAGTTGTGCGAACTTTCAGGGACATTTGAATCATTTTTCATGAACCATATAAAAAATATTTTGTTTGAAACAATAGGCTACTTAGAATAGCCCCCTATTTGTCGGCAAGTCAGCAGACATGAACAACTCTCACAAGACCGGTGAATGGCAGCAAGCAGAGTAGAGAGAAAAGGGTCAACAATAAATGTACAGTGTAAGTTACAGTGACTGATGAGTAGGGTTGGGCTATCTTCTCTATATTCATATTGTTTGAGCAGGTTCACACTGAACACATGTGACAGATGTGAAAAAGTCTGGAAACACCGTGGTGAACGTTATGCTGCCTGCAACATCATCAAGCATGATCAGTGGGTCTGGGGAGGCATTTCCTGGAGGGCCGCACAGACCTCCACATGGTAGCCAACAGTACCCTGATTGCTGTTAGGTACTGGGATGAAATCCACTGAGATATTGTTCGACCTTACACTGGTGCAATGGGCCCTGGGTTCCTCCTGGTGCAGGCAGTTCCAAGTGTTTCATACCTGGTCTCGATTTATCATCGAAAACAGTCATGGAAAAATAGACCCAAGTAAGTTTTTGAGCATGGAAGTTGGTAAAATGTCTACAGGGCTTTAGGTTGTTTAGACCGTCTACTGCCCACTAGATCAATAAGGTCTTGCAGGGAAATAGGAGTGAAGGGGTCCTTAATTGATGGCCAAGTTGGATAAGTAGAAAAGGGAGTAGAGGGGACGCTAGCCCTTAAGCCCAACTCTAATCTTATCCACAAAGAAGTTTAAAAAGTTACTGCAATTATTATTTGAAAAGACAGGCACTTCAGGAGGTGCAGGAGCGACAATGTTGTTAATGGTGTCAAACAGGACTTTACATCATGGTTGCGTTTACTAGAGGAAATTAGGCTGGCAAAGTAAGAAGCCCTCTCATCATTAACCATGCTGCCTGCAAATTCAGTTAAAAGGTCTTTGTAATAAAGACAAACAGTCACTCTACCCTGGTGTCATTGAAACAGGGGGATGAACTAATGGCAGAAAGTCTCATTTTACTAGGAGCCACATTATCCAAAATAGCAGAACAATGTGTATTAAATGAGCGGACTAGACAGGCAACGTCAGAGTGGGAAGACAGCACTGTGCTTGTGTCAAAAGCTAAAACAAAACTTTTCAGCTGAGCGGCGATTTATGATGCAAGAGCAACTTGAACATTAAGATAAGATGATAATCTTTTCCTTTATTGATCTCCCAATGGTCCCCGATTGGGGAAATTCCATTTGGCACAGCAGCACTGGGAAGTCTAGTGAGTCTAAATAAAAAGACAGATTGAACAAAACACACCTATGGTCATTAACATGCAGTAAATTCTGTTGATATTTAAACCAAGCATAAAAACAAGGTCAACTGTTATGACCCATAATGTGAACCATAATAACTCTGTCACTGAATTGAGACATAAAAGAACTATTAGAACCAGGGGGGCTGTAAATTAAAATGCAATAAGTAATGGGTTTGAACAACCAACTTTGGTCATCAGTAGTTCAAACGAGAAGAAAGCCCTAGTGCTCACTGTCCGACTTGGAAAGCAGTTCTTGAAGACC
>NC_060172.1:35039925-35057650 GCF_021292245.1 Micropterus dolomieu
GTCTTTTAGTATCCTTTGTGCTCTGCAGGCACCTTACCTTACCGATATTACCGATGCTCAGGATTGGTAGAAATGATCTGCTGAGTGGTTTTAATTACACTCTGCAGAGCCCTCCAGTCCTGGGCCGTGTGTATCCCATGCAAGTTGGAGATGTTTCCAATTAGGGTGCTTTCTATTGCTATTATGTAAATGTTAACAAGAACTTGGCACGGGAATTTAGCCTTCTTAAGTTTCCTTAAGTAATCCAGCCATTTCAGAGCTTTCTTCACCAGCATGAAGATGTCATCTTTGTTTGAAATCCAGATGGTGGTGTCGTCTGCAAATTTCACAAGAGAGTTCTCTCCATGTCGGGGGTTGCAGTCGTGGGTGTGCAGCGTAAACAGGAGGGGGCTGAGCACACAGCCCTGTGGGGCCAAACGGTCTGTGGTCTGTTTGTGTGTGGTAATACAGGCAAATGGTCCAGGAACAACTTGCAGAGGCAGAGGAAAGGGAATTGCAATAGTCTAGCCGGAAATATATAGCATGAATGATCATCTTTAGATCGGGATGTGATACAACAGATCTGAGTTTAGCATGTTTCCTAAATGAAAGAAATATGTACAAGTCAATGATTTGACATGTTGGTCAAATTTAACACTGAGATTTCTGAGATTAGACTGTTAAGCTGAAGACAGGGACCCAAGATACTGAGCAACCATGGAAGCTATGCTATCTGAAGCAACAATATGGACCTCAGTCTTATCTGCATAAAGCTTTAAGAAGTTCTTAGCCATCCGTCCTTAAAGCAACATTATGTAGTATTTTTATCTTAAAATAACAGCTTCAAAATCATTTTGATGGTACACTGGCTTGTAATAGGGAGAATGGCATCTTTGTTATTGCCGGAGCGCCTGGTATTGTCCTATGTAGCAGTGGAATACCAGGCAGGAAACCTTTCGCAACAACGGTATAATGCTTAACTTATTAGTTGGCTTACTGTGTCTTGTGTTGTTGCGCTTGCTTGATGTTTGCCTCTGTTAGCAGACTCGAGTGAAATCAGACAGAGGTTTGATGTTAGAAAACTTACTAGATAACACACTCTAGGGGTGACCCTAAATAGAGGTGCCTGATTCTACTCCCAATCTCACAGTCGAATCTTCGCAGAGCCGTAATGAAACAAGGATCATACCATTTTGGCTTTATGGGGGTGCTCAACATCTGATTTTACATAGAGCTACCGGTTTTCTCCGAATAAGTTAATATATAGCATATCATGATATAAATATCAACATATAATGCTGTAAATAAACATGTGAAAGAAAGAAGCTTTCAATAAATTTTTTTAGAGTGCGTGAAACATTTTAACCCTAACCATTAGGTAGGGGGTGTCAGTGCGCATGTGTGACCCATTGTGTGAAGAGGGAGAGAGAAAGAGCAACGGCAGCGCTGGTGGTGTGCAGAGTTGTGCGAACTTTCAGGGACATTTGAATCATTTTTCATGAACCATATAAAAAATATTTTGTTTGAAACAATAGGCTACTTAGAATAGCCCCCTATTTGTCGGCAAGTCAGCAGACATGAACAACTCTCACAAGACCGGTGAATGGCAGCAAGCAGAGTAGAGAGAAAAGGGTCAACAATAAATGTACAGTGTAAGTTACAGTGACTGATGAGTAGGGTTGGGCTATCTTCTCTATATTCATATTGTTTGAGCAGGTTCACACTGAACACATGTGACAGATGTGAAAAAGTCTGGAAACACCGTGGTGAACGTTATGCTGCCTGCAACATCATCAAGCATGATCAGTGGGTCTGGGGAGGCATTTCCTGGAGGGCCGCACAGACCTCCACATGGTAGCCAACAGTACCCTGATTGCTGTTAGGTACTGGGATGAAATCCACTGAGATATTGTTCGACCTTACACTGGTGCAATGGGCCCTGGGTTCCTCCTGGTGCAGGCAGTTCCAAGTGTTTCATACCTGGTCTCGATTTATCATCGAAAACAGTCATGGAAAAATAGACCCAAGTAAGTTTTTGAGCATGGAAGTTGGTAAAATGTCTACAGGGCTTTAGGTTGTTTAGACCGTCTACTGCCCACTAGATCAATAAGGTCTTGCAGGGAAATAGGAGTGAAGGGGTCCTTAATTGATGGCCAAGTTGGATAAGTAGAAAAGGGAGTAGAGGGGACGCTAGCCCTTAAGCCCAACTCTAATCTTATCCACAAAGAAGTTTAAAAAGTTACTGCAATTATTA
The DNA here is from genome assembly GCF_021292245.1 of Micropterus dolomieu. Classification (NCBI taxonomy): domain Eukaryota; kingdom Metazoa; phylum Chordata; class Actinopteri; order Centrarchiformes; family Centrarchidae; genus Micropterus; species Micropterus dolomieu. The sequence continues at coordinate 35,042,159 of NC_060172.1, forward strand.
TTTGAAAAGACAGGCACTTCAGGAGGTGCAGGAGCGACAATGTTGTTAATGGTGTCAAACAGGACTTTACATCATGGTTGCGTTTACTAGAGGAAATTAGGCTGGCAAAGTAAGAAGCCCTCTCATCATTAACCATGCTGCCTGCAAATTCAGTTAAAAGGTCTTTGTAATAAAGACAAACAGTCACTCTACCCTGGTGTCATTGAAACAGGGGGATGAACTAATGGCAGAAAGTCTCATTTTACTAGGAGCCACATTATCCAAAATAGCAGAACAATGTGTATTAAATGAGCGGACTAGACAGGCAACGTCAGAGTGGGAAGACAGCACTGTGCTTGTGTCAAAAGCTAAAACAAAACTTTTCAGCTGAGCGGCGATTTATGATGCAAGAGCAACTTGAACATTAAGATAAGATGATAATCTTTTCCTTTATTGATCTCCCAATGGTCCCCGATTGGGGAAATTCCATTTGGCACAGCAGCACTGGGAAGTCTAGTGAGTCTAAATAAAAAGACAGATTGAACAAAACACACCTATGGTCATTAACATGCAGTAAATTCTGTTGATATTTAAACCAAGCATAAAAACAAGGTCAACTGTTATGACCCATAATGTGAACCATAATAACTCTGTCACTGAATTGAGACATAAAAGAACTATTAGAACCAGGGGGGCTGTAAATTAAAATGCAATAAGTAATGGGTTTGAACAACCAACTTTGGTCATCAGTAGTTCAAACGAGAAGAAAGCCCTAGTGCTCACTGTCCGACTTGGAAAGCAGTTCTTGAAGACCACAGCAATAGTGGTAATTTTGTCAGCCATTTTAAAATTTATTCTTTGTCAAATGTCCTTGTTAGTTTTTGTCATATTTAATATACTATTTTTTTAGTCAAGATTTAGTTCACTAAAAGTCTGGGTATTTTAGTCTGATTTTAGATTTAAAAAAATCAAAAGTATTTAAGTCTAGTTTTAGTCAGTAACCATCATTTTAGTCTTTTCTAACTCATTAGTATAATTTTGATTAGCATTTTGGTCAATCTCCTCTAACCAAAATAGAGATATTTATATACATGTATATATTTTATATACATTTTTATAGCAAAGTAGACATTAACTTACCTCAATTCCCAGGTAGTTAGCCTTGATATGCCGCTTCAAGTTCCTAGTGTTGTTTCCAAAAATCTTAATAACCACATCAGATACATAGTTTGTCTTATTATAATAATAATAATTTTTATTATCATATGTAGCCATTTTGCTACACTTACGCTTCACACAACAGCTGCGGCTGTGTTTGCAACATGACCTTTCTTTTCTCCGTGAGAGGGAAGAATTTAGAAAGTTGAAAAAAAAAAATGAATTTTGAAAGTTGCTTGGCGCCCCCAGCTGCAGTAGTAGGCCTACATGGATCATGCGTAATATTCATCAAGCCAGAGGGAACGATCACGAACCATTCACAGCGTGTCGGGGCGGACCAGGGACAGGAGATGGCTGAGTGACTGGCCCGCCGCGGACGGTCAGATGATAGTTCCCTCTGGCTGGATGAAGTCTGACGCTCCGAATGATCCAAGATGATAGAGAAATATAGAGATTCATGGCAATAAAGCAAGCTGTCAATATTTTACAGACCCCCCCCGAAATATCACAAATCATGCTTTTAGTAGAGCTGATGTCTAAGCGCCTCTTTCTCCCGATCATGTTGTGTTCATCACCAGAGTTCGCATCCTCCACAGTACAGTAACTTAAGTTAACGTAAGTAAGTTTTCCTCGCGCATCAGGCGTTGCCCCGGTCGGCCAGCATTCAAAGCACAGAAAGAAAAAAACACAGCTGAATGAACACGCAGGAGAAAATATGGCTCCTCATTATACTGACAAAAAGAAAGAGAGATTTTATTAACGTTTCTATTTTATGAATTACATTTTAGTCACGTCATTTTTCGTCACCAGTATTGCATGTTAATTTAGTCACAGTCCGCTTTAAGGACAATGTCGCCGTCTCGTCTTCGTCTCGTTTTAGTCAGGGAAAAAAAGGCCGTTGAGGAATATATTTTGTTCAGTTTTGTCTGAAGATAGTAACACTACACAGCAAGTCCTCCACTCCGGCTGAGCTCTTGGGGGTGCTGATTAAAGTACATTCTGGGGGGCAGAGTTTGATTAGCGGGCGTATTCCATGCCCCTTCGCCAATTCTCTGTCAGAAACAGGAAATCCAAGCCTTTACAGGTGGTTCAGTTTGAAGGACTTATTCGCAATGGAGCGAGTATTTATCAGTGCCATCCTGATGCTGTATGTTAGCAGGCTATGTATATGTACCACAGTACTTTAAAGTAGCTGTAATTAAACCTCTTCTTAAAAAGCCCACTTGTCATCATGGGGTTTTAGCCAATAGACCTATATCTAACCTTCCATTTCTACTATAGCAGTCACCAATCATGTGTGTGACTTTTCTAGATAACAATAGTTTATTTGAGAATTTCCGGATCAGGTCAGGATTTTGAGTGCATCATAGCAAAGAGACAGCACTGATGAACATGTTTGTAGTTGTTTGTTAGATCTTAGTGCTAGAAACTGGAACATTTACATGACATTTTGTACATGTTAATGATGAATCCTCCATGCACATCAAAGTCAGTCACAGAGTTTCACAAGGTTCTGTTCTTGGACCATTATTTCCAGCGCTAGCCCCCACTAATGTCCTCCACTGGCTCAGGTGAGCCCCAAACCACTCTTAGTTTATGTTGGGACCAGACAATATGAGAACAAAGAGGGAGGGACCTACATGGAAAATAAAAAGACTGCATGGAAACAAAGAAAACTTACGTGTGACTTTTAAACCAAACAAAGGGTTTCTATTGGCCAAATATAGCGGGGGTGTGGTCATGATGTCACTGCAGACATAAAACGAGCGAGTACCAAGAGCTCCTAGCCACTCAAAGCTGTGTGAGCAGCTATAATGAGAAGTTTCTGTCAGCAGTGACTTTGTTTTTCCTGAATAAGCTTCCTTGTGGTGAATTTTCTGTTGAAGAAAATATATATGGACCGCCGGCAGCGTGGCTCCCAGTGGAAACATTATTGAAATATTGGGGGGGTCCAATCAGCAAAGCCCTATTGTTTATATTCTCATTATTCTTTTTCTTCTTCTCTTTTTTCTTCTTCTTTTTCTCTACAAAAAATGTTCCATGCAGCTAAAACTGTCAATCAAAATTCAGCACATGGGTGAAACTCCCCCGGACTGTTACTCCATATAGGTCTGTCCAATTAACACAAAACTTACCCATGCCCTATCCAGGCTCTATGCAACATCTGCAGCAATTGGCCACTATGTGGTGCTAAAAATGAAGTGATGTCATATCTCCACATTGGTCAGTTTGATCAACACAAGATTTGGGCCAGTACTTTCACATGCCCTCCCAAGGCACTATGCACAATTTTGTGTCAATTGGCCATTAGGTGGTGCTTTGGCAAAACCAACTTTTTCGAACTGCTCCTAGGCAGACAATCAGATATGCACAAAACTTTGCAAGCACAATCTATGGACTCTCATGGTCAAAAGTTATTTAGTAATATTAGTTTCCCATGCCACACCGAGGCTGTTACGGAGGGGTATGTATTGTTGTGGTGTTTTGTCACCTCTCGTTGCTAGGTTTCGGTTGAGTGGTGATTGCGGACAGAATCCACCTGTGCTCACTCAGCTACAGGATAAAGGAGGCAGTTCCTCCATGGGTCGCTCTCACTCCTTCGTGGGGGCCGGCCGGCGGCAGACTGTGCTCGGGGGGGAGCATGTGTACCCGTTTGTTTTCTGTTAGGTTTGGCCTGGAGTATGTCTCCTGTGATCTTTGTTTCATTTTGTTCTAATAATAAAACGCGTGGTTAATTTTTCATTAGGTGTCTCCCATCTTTGCTTACGGTACTCACATCAATGGTTACTCCCTAATCCCCTACTGGAACGTAACATATTTAGGGGCTCGTCCGGGATCTACCGGAAGAAGGTGGGTTAGTTCAATTGTGTTCCTCGTTATCCGGTGTGTACTCTTTTATTGTTTTGCCTTTTTTGTTTTCGAGGTAACCCTGAGGGGGGGAGCAGCTAGAAAAGTGTAGGAAAGTTCATTTGTTTGCTCTCGCTGCACATTAAAAGGGAGCTGAAGGTTGTGGTTGTGGACAGTTTAGTCAGCAGAGGTTTACTCAGGTGGGGCTTCTGCTGATGGTGCTTTGGGTCTGGAAAGTGAAATTGGCACAGCGGATCGAGACATACGGGATGCGGCCGAGCCGTCTGGTTCCACTTTTTCTGTTACTCCTGGTGTAGTGAAGCCAGGAGAGAAAGTGTTTACGATGCCAAAGTTTGATCCGTTCTCTGGGGAGTCTCTCTCTCCTAGTGCTGGAGTGGATGCACGGTTAAAGGTGAGGTTGGCCCGACTTCAGAGAGGGAGAAGGAGGAGTGTGAGCTTCAGAGAGAGCTGGAGTTGAAGAGGATAGATGCTGACACGGCTATTAGGATGCGCCAGCTGGAGCTGGATAAGGGTCAGGTCAGCGTTGGCTCCTCTCCTGATGGGATGAATGAACACTCGAGTACCTTGTTTGATGTGAGTAAACACATTTCTTTGGTTTGTTCCGTGAGGTTGAGTCTTATTTTGGAGCATTTGAGCGTATCGCTATCACTTTGCGTTGGCCACCTGATGTGTGCAAGTGCAAGTTGACTGGTAGGGCACAGGAGGCCTGCTCCTCCCTCTCTGTGGAGGATAGTTTGGTCTATGAGAAGGTTAAAGGGGCTATACTACGGGTGTATGGACTGGTGCCGGAAGCTTACCGGCAACGTTTTCGAAATCTAAAAAAACTCAGGCCAGACGTTTGCAGATCTGGCAAGGGAGAAGGGGATCTTGTTTGACCGATATTGTGCTGTCTGTAAAGTGAAGGATTTTGTGTCTGTGCGTGAGCTTATACTTCTGGAGGAATTTAAAAACTGTATACCGGGACGCACTGTTGTTTATTTAAATGAGCAGAAGGCTACCACTCTACAGCAGGCTGTCTCGTTGGCCGACGAGTTTGCTTTAACTCATAGAACGGTGTTCACTAAGAGGGACGCGCCTTCCTCCTTCATTCATCTGAAACAAGGCGATGCCCCTGTTGCCCGTGCTCCTGTACCCCTGAAGGTGGTAAAATTGAGAAGCTATGTTTCTACTTCCACCGACCGGGGCATGTGGTTGTTGATTGTCAGGTGTTAAAACGAAAAAGAGGGACAGTGTCAGGCCAGCCAAAAGGTGTGCGGTTAATTAAAACTGTGGCCCCCGCTGGTCAGTCCTCTGCTCTGGAAGAGCCTGATGAGTGTTTTAAGCAATTTATATTCCAGGCGTCTGTGTCTCTTACAGGTAGGCTGGAAGATCAGTGTCCTATCACTGTGTTGCGGGACACAGGGGGCTCTCAGTCCTTTATTCTTTCCAGTGCTTTGCCTTTGAGTAAAGAGTCTGACTGTGACAGCAGCACTATAGTCAGGGGTATTGGCATGAGCTCATGTTTTCCTGTTAAGGGAGTAGAATTTATAATGGGTAATGACATTGCAGGCGGCAAAGTGTACCCTACTCTTGAGGTGGTGGATAGCCCAAGTGTTTTCAGCTAGTTGTTTGACCGTTGCACAGGCACGTAGGCAGGCTGAAAATGTTGATTTGTCTGACTCACTGTTTGCATCTGTGTTGTCTGAAGTTAGGTTGCCTCCTGCTGGTGAAGTGGTGAATCGCGACCACAAAAGTGCAATGGAGTCAGCTACTGCCCATAATGTGCCCTTTCCGCTTACTCGCGAGGCACTCATCAGTGCTCAGAGAGGTGACACAACACTGGAGAAATGTTTCACTGCTGCCGCTGATGAGAGTAGTGGTCAGCATAAATCTTATCTAGTTGACAACGGTGTGCTGATGCGGAAGTGGGTCTCACAGCCGTATGCAGGTGAGTACTGGGCTACAGTTTACCAGATTATTGTTCCCACCGGCTGCCGACAGCAGGTTTTAGAGTTTGTACATGAACATGTATGGTCTGGTCATCTGGGTGTTTCTAAAACCTATGAACGTATTTTGAAGCACTTCTTTTGGCCAGGGATGAAGGCGGATGAAGTACGCTTCTGTAACACATGCCACACCTCTCAGATGGTGGGGAAGCCAAATCAGGTAGTTTCCCCAGCCCCTCTGCGTCCTATTCCAGCTGTTGGGAAGCCCTTTGAACGTGTCATTGTGGACTGTGTGGGCCCACTGCCGCGGACAAAGGCAGGTAATCAGTTCATGGTGACAGTAATGTGTGCTTCCACACGATTTCCTGAGGCTATCCCCTTGAGGAGAATCACCGCACCTGCTGTCATTAGAGCAATAACTAAGTTCTTTACCACCTTTGGGCTGCCAAAAGTTGTGCGGACCGATCAAGGAACTAACTTTCTCTCTAATGTATTTACACAGACTATGCAGGCGTTGGGAGTGTCTCATGTGGTGTCCAGCGCCTACCACCCAGAGTCACAAGGTGCGCTGGAGCGATAGCATTAAACGCTCAAATCCATGTTACGCAAGTATTGCTATGACACTGAAAAGGACTGGGATTAAGGGGTGCCTTTTGTTCTTTTCGCCTGTCGTGAGGCCAAGCAAGAGTCCCTCGGGTTTAGCCCCGCTGAACTTGTGTTTGGGCATGATATCCGTGGCCCTATGAAGGTGCTGAAGGAGCGGTTTATGTCTGACTCTGGTACTGTGACGAACGTGTTGGATTTTGTTTATCTGTGCAAGGAGCGGCTGCACCGTGCTTCCTCCTTCCACCGTGCTACTCTTTCCTCTTCTCAGAGTAAGATGAAGAGGTGGTTTGATAAGAGGGCGGTGGAACGACAGTTTCAGCCTGGGCACCAAGTTTTGGTCCTGCTCTGCCTGGCTCTGCTCTCTCCGCTCGCTTTTCAGGGCCATATGTGGTAGAACGTAAGGTGTCCGATACAGACTATATCATCCATACTCCGGAGCGGAAATGGAAGACCCGGTTATGTCACATTAACATGTTGAAGCCCTATCAGTTCAGGGTTGCTGAACCAGCCAGGCAGGGGATGACCCCAAAGACTGCCGCGACCGATTGTTTTGGTATGTTCCCAGACCTCAGATAGTGAAGATGACGGTGATGATTTAGCAGTGCTTAGTGAGGGTCAGCAGAGTGGTAGGTTACCAAACTCAGAGTTCCTGTCTAACATTGAGTTACAATTGTCTTATCTGCCTGTACAGCAGCGTGAGGACATGATACACCTGCTCGGTTCCTTCTCTACCCTGTTCAGTGATGTGTCATCATGCACCAATGTGTTGCAGCATGACATTGATATCAGCTCTGTGGCCCCCATTAAGCAACACGCTTACCACTGTCCCATCAGTAAAAGAGAGATCATGAAGAGAGAGGTAGAATACTTACTGGCAAATGGTTTGGCTAAGCCTAGTCGTAGCCCTTGGAGTTCTCCGTGTTTATTGGCTTCCAAGTCTGATGGCACTCCCCGTTTCTGCACAGACTTTCGGAAGGTTAATGCTGTGACACTACCGGATTCATTTCCCTTGCCCCGCAAGGAGGACTGTATTGACAGTATTGGTCCTGCCACATATATCACCAAACTTGACTTGCTCAAAGGGTACTGGCAAGTGCCTTTAACTCCCAGAACATCAGACATATCTGCTTTTGTAACACCGGATCATTTTCTCCAGTACACGGTAATGGCCTTTGGTATGAGGAATGCACCTGCCACCTTTCAGCACCGAGTGCTGGGAGATGTGCCGCGATGTAATGTATATCTGGATGATGTGGTGGTATATTCCGACACGTGGGCAGACCATCTAACTAGCCTTGCTGTAGTGCTAGGCCGGCTTGCTGAGGCGTCATTGACCCTTAACCTCTCCAAGTGTGAGTTTGGTAAGGCCACTGTCACCTATTTGGGAAAACAAGTTGGTCGTGGACCGGTGCGTCCTGTGAACGCAAAAGTAGAGGCTGTGTTGTCTTTCCCAGCTCCTACTACCCGACGTGAGCTTCGCCGTTTCCTGAGTATAGTAGCGTACTGTATACTGATGCCTTATCCCGTGGGTAGGACTTGCCTATTTCATCGTGAACATTTTCTGATAAAGCTGTATGCAATGGACTGTAAGCGGGGGAGGGTTGGCTGTTTACATATTATAAACACTAATCAGAAGGTTGGTGGTTTGAACACACATTCCAAATTGCTCCTGAAGGCCATGCGATCATTGTATGAATGTGTGTAAATGATTAGTTCCTTTCTGATGTACAGTTGACACCTAGCATCAGTGTATGAATGGGGTAAATGTGATATGAATTATAAAAACCCTGGTAAGAAGGAAAGACGGGAGCTATACAAGTACAGTCCATTTACATTGCATTGTGCTACTGCATGTTCTCTTTCTTCTGATCTTTCTTTTAACACAACCGGTCGAGGCAGATGGCCACCTGAGTCTAACTTCTGCTTGGGGTTTCTGCCTGTTAAAAGGTAGTTTTCATCATCTCTGTCACCAAGTGCTTGGGCATGTTGGGAATTGTTGGGTCATTGTTTATTATATTAAAAGAGGATGATCTATATGAAAGGTGCAATGAGATAACTTCTGTTAGGAATTGGCTCTATACAAAATAAACTAAAGAACTGAATGCATTTTGATCACAATTCTAATAAGAAAAACATATAAGGGATCTGTATCCTCATGGTTTATGTTATGTGTTTATTCAAAAACCAATATCATTATCATATTATCACTCCCAAATATAGTTATCAGTATTTTCCTCAAATATCCAGTATCAGTTGAGCTATAACCCTATGCTTGAACTGTAGGAGGAAACCAGGCATAACCCCGCAGAAAACATACAACTCCAAACAGAAAGCTGGTTCGATTCAAATGATGGTATCAAATGATCTGCAAACAATTATCAATCTAACTCTTTGCATATGCCATCTGTATGTGCGTGGGTGTGAGTGAGAGGTGATTATGGTTGTATTCGTAATCCTTTGTTAGGTTACAGCAGTTTTAGTAAATGTCAAGAGTTTGTGAAATATTTGGTTTTAAGTTCACTGAGTCATAGAGGGAATACTCCTCCATGTCCATTCCATACAAGATGTGTCAGTAGATTGAGGCAAAACCTTAGTCAGAGTGCAGTGAGTAAGTTTAGCATCAACCCTTACCACACACACACCTCCCCCGTGCACTGAGCCTCTTGGTTCCTGATTGAAGCGTTCTGGTTTCCTCCTCTGGTGCTCCACTTCCTCCCCAGATGGTTATATTTTCTGGAAGCTTACTCATCTCAGCCAGGCTCAGGCTTTTAATGCGTTCCATGGGAATGTGTGACATTATCACTTCAAAGCATGACAGCTCGCTGTGAAGTACCAACATGTGAGAACATGTACGCGAGATCATTCTACAGAACTACAATCCACATTAAAGATTATACACATTGCTTCTAGAGATCAAAGAACTGCCAAATTTGTCTACAAAGTATTGAATAAATATGTGAGTGCTATAAACAATTCAATTAAAGAAAAGTGATTTGAGCTTTTTCATTAACAAATTGTGTTAAATAAAATATTTTTTTCAGATTTCGGATCCTGTTATTGATGTACTCATTTGTTATCAAACTTTAAGTGATTAATGTTTTCAATATGACAAATACAAATGTTGTTTCTTTTGAAATCATGTTCATCAATGCAGTAGCTGCAAGGTATGATTCATTGCAATGACATTAAGCATGATAAGCATGAATAATTAAAAATTTTTGTAGGCAGTTTATTAAGATATTGTTAAATAGACAAAAATAAATGTACATGTTTTGTATTTTCATCGTCATTGCGACATGAACATTATTCATTGTGTTGGACAGTCTTTTACGATGTGTTCATTGCACAGTAAACATGTTATTCACTTATGTGCTTTTTTCATGTTTTTAATAACAACAGTAACAACAACAACAATAATAATCAATAATATTCAGGGCGACTTAAAATTGCTATTTTATGTCAGAGGTCGCACGCCTCTGGAGCAACGAGGGGTTAAGTGTCTTGCTCAGAGACAATGGTAGATGGGTCACAGTGGGGGATTGAACCCGGGTCTCTCACACCAACGGCATGTGTCTTTTCCATTTCCATCACCACCGCCTGCTCTAAACTCTCTGAACTGAATGTCACTATAGTTGCATTACGATATGACTGTCTCCAGTGATAACTTTGTATGTAAATAAACTGCTATTGAAAGGTTTATATTTTCTTGTGAAAAATGGTCATGTCTTTGTGTAACACATGTGACTTCAGAGGTTTTAGCAAAGGGCACCATGGCAGATGGGACTTGAAATACAACAAGAAATTCAACACTTGTAACGGAGCTGTTATCTCACAAGCACAGGCAAGGTAAGGTAATGCTTTCTGAAAGTTTTCTGATCAATAATTGGCTGACAGTGGCTCAACGTCTAATCATGGAAGATTAAAAAGTATACTTCAATTTAAAAGAATACCCTTCTAAATAAAAAAATATATAAACTGGCAATTAGACTAAGCACGGAGCTGCACTGTACCTTGGTAGTCAGCAAATTACAAATTAGTTATTGATAGAAAAAGACATTGTATGTGGCTTATTTCCCTACAGAATATATTTATTTTCATGATGGAGTCATCTAGACATTTTTTTCATGAATTCTTAAAGCCAAAAATACTTCTGTTTGAGAGCCACCATCATCACTGCTGGTCATAGCAAAAAGTTACAAAATACTGAGCATGTTCCCCCAACACGTCTCTGCACCATGACTGAGGGGTCAGACAAGGGTGGGCAGTAGATGGATTGAGGAAGGAGGGAGCTTGGATTGTCTTTTATCTGCAACACTCCTGGCAAAAGAAGTGCACTTTTAATCCAATTGATTTAGATACAATCACTTCAGGAAGCTACTAAAGCCATGCTTGTCAGGCTGGCTATAAAATGCCCTGCTGTGCAAATCACTTCTAATGTCCTCTGTGGCTGTATCATGGAAGAGCATGAGAGAGATTGCAGGCACACATGCAAAATATGCATACAGTCACATGTGCTCTGGATTAGTCGCCACCAAATGAATATAAATTATACAGTATATATACATTTTTAAATCATCTTCACAGCCTGTAATAGACCTGAAAAAAGTGAGTGTACAGCAAAATTTGACATACAGCTAGCAGGCATACTACCACATGAGCATTTCAGTGGTAGAGCTGTTATTACTTTCCTTAAAGGTAACTGATTGTCTATGAAAGCTGTTTTCATGGGATCACTCTGGAAAACAGACCCAACCTTCAGTAAAGGCAGGGGGATTTCTAAGAGATCTCATTTAAAGAGCAACTTATGTTCCACAGCTTAGCCTTAGCAAACGACATCTCATGAAGTGAATCGATGCTTTGCAGCAGTACTAATTTAACAAAACAGCCTGCAGACTCACATGAATGGCTCTTGGACCCTTGTATTTGTATAGCGCCTTTCTAGTCAGGCACACATGCAACATATGCATACATTTGAAGTGCTTTTACACTACATCCACCATTTATACACTGAGCCTAAGTGCTCAAACATTAACACGCATTCATATAGGCGGCAACTCAGGGTTCAGGATCTTTGACACGCAGCCTGGAGGAGCCAGGGATTGAACCGCTGACCTTCTGCTTAACAGGGAACCTGTTCCTGTTCCTGAGCCACAGGGACCCCTATACTGTTAGGGTCAAAGACTATTAACTCAAAAAGACATGAACATTTAAAGAACATAACGTTCCTGTGCAATCTTTAATTCTTCTACAACAGCCTTTAATTTCCCACGTATGTCTTGCTCAGCATGTGGAAAAGAAATATGCTGTGGGATGGCGATCAGTTAGTCAGATGTGCATACTAATACAGTACGGGGTAAAAAGGCTGAGAGATGGAGTACGACACATGAACGTCAGATGGCTTAAGACAGGGTGCGTCCTTGAAGAAAGCATTGGGGGTGCACAGCAGTTAATCAAGCATATGAAACACACAAGACATGCTGCCACAAAGACACAGCAGGCCACAAATGTCCCTGGAGATAGATGATACCAGATGTGAGATCCCTTTGCTATTTCCTCAAAGAGACTGTTCATTTAATGTGTTGTGTAAAACATTATTTATACAGGTAGCAGGAACATAAGGGACTGGACCCAAACACAGATGCCAGAGGCAGAGCTTGAAGCAGTTCAATGACTGATTACAAAAACAAAAGGTTGGCGAAGCAGGTAGAGGTCAAAACCAGAGAAGGCAGTCCAAACAGGCAAACTAATCCAAAGTAAAGTATTTAATATTTGAGTACATTTGAGTATGAAATGCCATATTCACATAGCAACATAACATGAAGAAGGATGTGTGGGGAAACTACTATAGTAGTGCAAGCCTAAACATGTTCACTTGACGCGACATGACGGTGATGTCCAAACTGTGTTTTCTGCGGGCTTTGGATTGGAGATTAGACTTCAATGAAAGCTAGCAATGAGAAATGGAATTTGCTGTGACTAGCGTCATTGTTGCGTTAAGTGATTGGAGCGTTTTCCTTGGAATGTGACGTCACGTGAAAACTATGAATACCTGAGTCAGGTACAGAACAGAACACCTGGAGCTGGTCAGAGATCAGTGTTTTTACACTTCCACAGGGAGGAAGCATGCAGACAATTGAGTTTGAAAACAAGAATTTGGTGGAAGAACAGCATTCCTGTACACCAGAATACCCCGCTGCCTCCGAAATTAGCAGGAGTGATACAATGTTCAGCGTCTGTCAAAGTAGTGGAGGAGACAAGAGAAGCTGTTAAACACTTCTCCCTACGTCTCCTAAAGCAGACCATGCTTGTGGTGTCCACCAACACCTGCCCACAATGTAACAGCCCACCCTAATGTAATAAAAGTAAATGCTATAAAGGCAATAATACAAGTCAATAATGAAATCAAATCCTGGAACAGTCACACTATATTGTTTTTGCCAGTAATCCAATAATGTGTCCAGGTAAAGCAACACTGGACTCGACTGGATACTCCACTGTGTCTGTAACTTTTCTAATAAAAATGATGTGTCAGTATTCAATAATGTTTTAAATAATGAACTTACAAAAACAACAGCGACACAGTGGATCCATTATCTGGTTTCAGACCTCATTAAATCAGGAGGAATAGGCAGGGTAACTGGGCTGGGGATTATGCTGTAACAACTGCACTTCTCTCCCTGCTTATCAAAAATAATTCAGGCCACCTATCAGGGCAGCTGACACACCCTCTGTGACTCTTTACATGTAATGCAAGTATGAAAGATGCTATGTTAAAAGTCGGGGATGTGTCATACATACACACATGTAATAATGACTTTTTATACGTACGTAAAATGTAAGAGGCAGAGGTCAGTGTTGTGTTTCTTGTGGAGATGAAATGAGCTGCAGTTTTGGATTGAATATTGAAACAGCATGTAACTACCAGTGTCTATCAGTAAAAACTACTGAATGGCAATTTACTGATTACTAATTCAACAGTTAAAAACATTTCTTAACATTTCAGATTCTTAGTCTTTTTCTGTAAGTACAGGAGCAATGCGCAGTGTTAATTTGCTGCAAATACTGTACTGTTGATGTAGAGAGTCTGTTCGGAGCTTTGGGGCAAAGAGGCACTTAATGACTGAGGCACCAAGAAAGAACTCAAGCTTGAGAAAGAGAAAGAATTAAGAAAGGGGTTCACACAGAAAGATCAAATACTCTGCTTGGTGACTATTTCAGAGCTTAACCAGAGAGGAAATATATGAACAGGATGTGAAGTGCATGGGGATTTTCCCTCTGCTCTGCACATGGCAATCAGAGAGAGCTCCTGAGAATCACACCCATAATTATCTCTATCTTCTCTAACAGTTTAATGAATTATAAAATTAAGGAACAAAACTCATGTTCTTGGTTCGTTCTCCTTTTAGGACAAAGTTAGATAAATCCAAAACATACACTTACTTATAGTGAGGCACTCCACTTTCTTTGCTGTTTTGGAGGCATTATTTTTGCAGAGTACTTAACAATCATCCTATATAATTTCTCTACTTAGTACTTCCAACAATGGCAGTAATGTGACATTTTTGCATGAAGTCATGTTTTAGCATAATGCATTGTGAGATAAAGCTTACAGTAAAAGCAAGTGCAGCATGGTGTGGCTGCTATACACAGATAACCAAAAACAACTGCATGCTCTCTCCTCCCTGCAACTCTCCTCTCTTAACCTCTCAAGCTTCACCTCCCACTCGCTGATTTAAGTAAAGATGACATGCCACACAGTTACAGGTCAAAATCTGTGATTGAAATGTTGCAGCTTGGACAGTGGAGAGGACAGAACTGCAAGGTGTCCTTCCTGTAACCAGGTGAAATGGACAAACCTTTCACTTAGGATCACCGTCATCATCATTGTCATCACAGTAAAACTTTTGTCCACCCATGCTGAGATGTTAATATCTACATCAAACGTCACTGTATACAATTAGTAACTTAACTTCTTTAAGATAATAGTGAGCTGTGCAATGGAAAATGGTATGTACTAGTTTTCCGACCACTCATCACTTTACACTACATGTCACATTCACACACTGATCGCATAGGCTGCCGTGCAAGGTGCAAACTGCTTACCAGAAACAGAAACTAGTCACTCAAACACACTGACACACCAACTGAGCGGTTCACTATCTTGAGGACAGTGGTGCAGGGATCAAACCGCCAACCTTCTGATTAGTGGGTGACCCGATCTTCCTCCTGAGCCACAGCCGACCCAAGAACTACAAGTATTTTTATTAAAAAAATACTTTTTGATATCTCCATAGTTTCAGTTCTGAAATTTACTGTGACAGGTATGAGTAAACTGTGGATTTAACGGATGATGTGGGCGGTTGGTTCACACTATAGATGAAATGTAGCTTTATTTAGTTTTTATAAAACACATTTTCCATAAGCAATATAGCGGCACTACAGGATTATCATCTCTGTGAGAGGTGTTTACCATTAAAAGGTCAAGACAGTTTCCCTCAGTATGCCATGAGCACAGTTCCTCCGACTGTCATCTCAAAATCCTCCATAAAGTAAAAAAGTAAAAAGAGATTTTCCTGACCTGTCCTGTGACTGCTCCTCATACATCCTCTCCTTTCCCTCTTTGAAAAGCCGGATGGCCCGTTTGGATTTCTTCATAAGGCTATCGATGTATATTTTAAAGTACTCATTCTCACTGAGCTGTGTGAGTCTCTGGTTCTCTTCATATTTGCCCAGTACAAGCCGCAGGTGCTGGTAGGCATCAGGTAAGATATCAAGGATGTACGGTGGACTGTTTTTCAGCTGAAGTCTGGGATTTTGGCAGAGGCGGACCTATGGAAAAATAAATCTATTAATGAATGCTTGCTTGATGCATCAACATTTAGTTGTATTTACAACGTGACAAACAGTGAGCTAGTGTTCTGTCGATTTATGCTACCTATCGAGATGTGCTACTTAG
>NC_060172.1:35057750-35088982 GCF_021292245.1 Micropterus dolomieu
GCGACTTAAAATTGCTATTTTATGTCAGAGGTCGCACGCCTCTGGAGCAACGAGGGGTTAAGTGTCTTGCTCAGAGACAATGGTAGATGGGTCACAGTGGGGGATTGAACCCGGGTCTCTCACACCAACGGCATGTGTCTTTTCCATTTCCATCACCACCGCCTGCTCTAAACTCTCTGAACTGAATGTCACTATAGTTGCATTACGATATGACTGTCTCCAGTGATAACTTTGTATGTAAATAAACTGCTATTGAAAGGTTTATATTTTCTTGTGAAAAATGGTCATGTCTTTGTGTAACACATGTGACTTCAGAGGTTTTAGCAAAGGGCACCATGGCAGATGGGACTTGAAATACAACAAGAAATTCAACACTTGTAACGGAGCTGTTATCTCACAAGCACAGGCAAGGTAAGGTAATGCTTTCTGAAAGTTTTCTGATCAATAATTGGCTGACAGTGGCTCAACGTCTAATCATGGAAGATTAAAAAGTATACTTCAATTTAAAAGAATACCCTTCTAAATAAAAAAATATATAAACTGGCAATTAGACTAAGCACGGAGCTGCACTGTACCTTGGTAGTCAGCAAATTACAAATTAGTTATTGATAGAAAAAGACATTGTATGTGGCTTATTTCCCTACAGAATATATTTATTTTCATGATGGAGTCATCTAGACATTTTTTTCATGAATTCTTAAAGCCAAAAATACTTCTGTTTGAGAGCCACCATCATCACTGCTGGTCATAGCAAAAAGTTACAAAATACTGAGCATGTTCCCCCAACACGTCTCTGCACCATGACTGAGGGGTCAGACAAGGGTGGGCAGTAGATGGATTGAGGAAGGAGGGAGCTTGGATTGTCTTTTATCTGCAACACTCCTGGCAAAAGAAGTGCACTTTTAATCCAATTGATTTAGATACAATCACTTCAGGAAGCTACTAAAGCCATGCTTGTCAGGCTGGCTATAAAATGCCCTGCTGTGCAAATCACTTCTAATGTCCTCTGTGGCTGTATCATGGAAGAGCATGAGAGAGATTGCAGGCACACATGCAAAATATGCATACAGTCACATGTGCTCTGGATTAGTCGCCACCAAATGAATATAAATTATACAGTATATATACATTTTTAAATCATCTTCACAGCCTGTAATAGACCTGAAAAAAGTGAGTGTACAGCAAAATTTGACATACAGCTAGCAGGCATACTACCACATGAGCATTTCAGTGGTAGAGCTGTTATTACTTTCCTTAAAGGTAACTGATTGTCTATGAAAGCTGTTTTCATGGGATCACTCTGGAAAACAGACCCAACCTTCAGTAAAGGCAGGGGGATTTCTAAGAGATCTCATTTAAAGAGCAACTTATGTTCCACAGCTTAGCCTTAGCAAACGACATCTCATGAAGTGAATCGATGCTTTGCAGCAGTACTAATTTAACAAAACAGCCTGCAGACTCACATGAATGGCTCTTGGACCCTTGTATTTGTATAGCGCCTTTCTAGTCAGGCACACATGCAACATATGCATACATTTGAAGTGCTTTTACACTACATCCACCATTTATACACTGAGCCTAAGTGCTCAAACATTAACACGCATTCATATAGGCGGCAACTCAGGGTTCAGGATCTTTGACACGCAGCCTGGAGGAGCCAGGGATTGAACCGCTGACCTTCTGCTTAACAGGGAACCTGTTCCTGTTCCTGAGCCACAGGGACCCCTATACTGTTAGGGTCAAAGACTATTAACTCAAAAAGACATGAACATTTAAAGAACATAACGTTCCTGTGCAATCTTTAATTCTTCTACAACAGCCTTTAATTTCCCACGTATGTCTTGCTCAGCATGTGGAAAAGAAATATGCTGTGGGATGGCGATCAGTTAGTCAGATGTGCATACTAATACAGTACGGGGTAAAAAGGCTGAGAGATGGAGTACGACACATGAACGTCAGATGGCTTAAGACAGGGTGCGTCCTTGAAGAAAGCATTGGGGGTGCACAGCAGTTAATCAAGCATATGAAACACACAAGACATGCTGCCACAAAGACACAGCAGGCCACAAATGTCCCTGGAGATAGATGATACCAGATGTGAGATCCCTTTGCTATTTCCTCAAAGAGACTGTTCATTTAATGTGTTGTGTAAAACATTATTTATACAGGTAGCAGGAACATAAGGGACTGGACCCAAACACAGATGCCAGAGGCAGAGCTTGAAGCAGTTCAATGACTGATTACAAAAACAAAAGGTTGGCGAAGCAGGTAGAGGTCAAAACCAGAGAAGGCAGTCCAAACAGGCAAACTAATCCAAAGTAAAGTATTTAATATTTGAGTACATTTGAGTATGAAATGCCATATTCACATAGCAACATAACATGAAGAAGGATGTGTGGGGAAACTACTATAGTAGTGCAAGCCTAAACATGTTCACTTGACGCGACATGACGGTGATGTCCAAACTGTGTTTTCTGCGGGCTTTGGATTGGAGATTAGACTTCAATGAAAGCTAGCAATGAGAAATGGAATTTGCTGTGACTAGCGTCATTGTTGCGTTAAGTGATTGGAGCGTTTTCCTTGGAATGTGACGTCACGTGAAAACTATGAATACCTGAGTCAGGTACAGAACAGAACACCTGGAGCTGGTCAGAGATCAGTGTTTTTACACTTCCACAGGGAGGAAGCATGCAGACAATTGAGTTTGAAAACAAGAATTTGGTGGAAGAACAGCATTCCTGTACACCAGAATACCCCGCTGCCTCCGAAATTAGCAGGAGTGATACAATGTTCAGCGTCTGTCAAAGTAGTGGAGGAGACAAGAGAAGCTGTTAAACACTTCTCCCTACGTCTCCTAAAGCAGACCATGCTTGTGGTGTCCACCAACACCTGCCCACAATGTAACAGCCCACCCTAATGTAATAAAAGTAAATGCTATAAAGGCAATAATACAAGTCAATAATGAAATCAAATCCTGGAACAGTCACACTATATTGTTTTTGCCAGTAATCCAATAATGTGTCCAGGTAAAGCAACACTGGACTCGACTGGATACTCCACTGTGTCTGTAACTTTTCTAATAAAAATGATGTGTCAGTATTCAATAATGTTTTAAATAATGAACTTACAAAAACAACAGCGACACAGTGGATCCATTATCTGGTTTCAGACCTCATTAAATCAGGAGGAATAGGCAGGGTAACTGGGCTGGGGATTATGCTGTAACAACTGCACTTCTCTCCCTGCTTATCAAAAATAATTCAGGCCACCTATCAGGGCAGCTGACACACCCTCTGTGACTCTTTACATGTAATGCAAGTATGAAAGATGCTATGTTAAAAGTCGGGGATGTGTCATACATACACACATGTAATAATGACTTTTTATACGTACGTAAAATGTAAGAGGCAGAGGTCAGTGTTGTGTTTCTTGTGGAGATGAAATGAGCTGCAGTTTTGGATTGAATATTGAAACAGCATGTAACTACCAGTGTCTATCAGTAAAAACTACTGAATGGCAATTTACTGATTACTAATTCAACAGTTAAAAACATTTCTTAACATTTCAGATTCTTAGTCTTTTTCTGTAAGTACAGGAGCAATGCGCAGTGTTAATTTGCTGCAAATACTGTACTGTTGATGTAGAGAGTCTGTTCGGAGCTTTGGGGCAAAGAGGCACTTAATGACTGAGGCACCAAGAAAGAACTCAAGCTTGAGAAAGAGAAAGAATTAAGAAAGGGGTTCACACAGAAAGATCAAATACTCTGCTTGGTGACTATTTCAGAGCTTAACCAGAGAGGAAATATATGAACAGGATGTGAAGTGCATGGGGATTTTCCCTCTGCTCTGCACATGGCAATCAGAGAGAGCTCCTGAGAATCACACCCATAATTATCTCTATCTTCTCTAACAGTTTAATGAATTATAAAATTAAGGAACAAAACTCATGTTCTTGGTTCGTTCTCCTTTTAGGACAAAGTTAGATAAATCCAAAACATACACTTACTTATAGTGAGGCACTCCACTTTCTTTGCTGTTTTGGAGGCATTATTTTTGCAGAGTACTTAACAATCATCCTATATAATTTCTCTACTTAGTACTTCCAACAATGGCAGTAATGTGACATTTTTGCATGAAGTCATGTTTTAGCATAATGCATTGTGAGATAAAGCTTACAGTAAAAGCAAGTGCAGCATGGTGTGGCTGCTATACACAGATAACCAAAAACAACTGCATGCTCTCTCCTCCCTGCAACTCTCCTCTCTTAACCTCTCAAGCTTCACCTCCCACTCGCTGATTTAAGTAAAGATGACATGCCACACAGTTACAGGTCAAAATCTGTGATTGAAATGTTGCAGCTTGGACAGTGGAGAGGACAGAACTGCAAGGTGTCCTTCCTGTAACCAGGTGAAATGGACAAACCTTTCACTTAGGATCACCGTCATCATCATTGTCATCACAGTAAAACTTTTGTCCACCCATGCTGAGATGTTAATATCTACATCAAACGTCACTGTATACAATTAGTAACTTAACTTCTTTAAGATAATAGTGAGCTGTGCAATGGAAAATGGTATGTACTAGTTTTCCGACCACTCATCACTTTACACTACATGTCACATTCACACACTGATCGCATAGGCTGCCGTGCAAGGTGCAAACTGCTTACCAGAAACAGAAACTAGTCACTCAAACACACTGACACACCAACTGAGCGGTTCACTATCTTGAGGACAGTGGTGCAGGGATCAAACCGCCAACCTTCTGATTAGTGGGTGACCCGATCTTCCTCCTGAGCCACAGCCGACCCAAGAACTACAAGTATTTTTATTAAAAAAATACTTTTTGATATCTCCATAGTTTCAGTTCTGAAATTTACTGTGACAGGTATGAGTAAACTGTGGATTTAACGGATGATGTGGGCGGTTGGTTCACACTATAGATGAAATGTAGCTTTATTTAGTTTTTATAAAACACATTTTCCATAAGCAATATAGCGGCACTACAGGATTATCATCTCTGTGAGAGGTGTTTACCATTAAAAGGTCAAGACAGTTTCCCTCAGTATGCCATGAGCACAGTTCCTCCGACTGTCATCTCAAAATCCTCCATAAAGTAAAAAAGTAAAAAGAGATTTTCCTGACCTGTCCTGTGACTGCTCCTCATACATCCTCTCCTTTCCCTCTTTGAAAAGCCGGATGGCCCGTTTGGATTTCTTCATAAGGCTATCGATGTATATTTTAAAGTACTCATTCTCACTGAGCTGTGTGAGTCTCTGGTTCTCTTCATATTTGCCCAGTACAAGCCGCAGGTGCTGGTAGGCATCAGGTAAGATATCAAGGATGTACGGTGGACTGTTTTTCAGCTGAAGTCTGGGATTTTGGCAGAGGCGGACCTATGGAAAAATAAATCTATTAATGAATGCTTGCTTGATGCATCAACATTTAGTTGTATTTACAACGTGACAAACAGTGAGCTAGTGTTCTGTCGATTTATGCTACCTATCGAGATGTGCTACTTAGCGGTTCTGCGCATGCTCACGACCAATAAGTGTGGTCTGTTTCCACGGCCATAAATCTGTGCAGCCTTGCTGTTGGGCATGCCATCGAGACAGTGGCTGATCATCAGCAATATCATAAAAAAAAAAATCAGAATATGCTACCCCTGATATCTTAAATAAAGATGGTATAATATAGTATTTCAACATGCTCCCCATCTCCGTACAGTACACATGGAGTGAGTAGTGGTGCAATATAAAATGATTCTGTAGTGGGAGCATTATTTGATGGGGGATATTAGTCTATCAGGATTCGCTACCCCTGAAATTATGTTATAATATAATCAAAAAACAGAAGAGAGTTTTACCGTTATGGGATTGGAAATGAGAACACATAAGGTAGCATTTTTCGTTAGGACAGAGCGACTCGATAGACTCTGCTGTCGATTTGTGCTACGGTAGCATTTTTTGACAAGGCAGCATATATGGTCAGAACACCGGCATTTGACACAATAACCAAGTAAGATCAGTTGTGATGGAATCAAATATGCATTTGCTGATTATTAATGTGCCATCTTGAAAATGAAGCTCTAACTGTGCTCAAAGGCAAGCTCTAAGATTTCAGTAAGTTCAATAATGTAGAGTGTTATGCAACACATCTCCTCCTGAGTATTATAAGTGTTCAGCCAACTTACTAGCAATGTTGCCGATATCTTAATTGAATATCTGGTTGAATTGGGTTTAACGATTCAATCTTCTGCTGTTCTTGGGCATATCATTTATGAGTTGTCATAGTATGACAGATATGTACCAGACAAGATGTGTAACAAAGGGATCAAACAAATACTTGAATTCATTTAACTCACGATTAGAAAATATGGTCAGGGAACACATGTGCACCCAATTAGCATTAGCTCCACCTCTCCATGTGCATCTACAACAATGACTGTTCCTGCTCCCATCTGGCAGACAGTCCTGATGGGTTTCTCAATCCAAACTCACAACTTTATCCATGAGTTTCCAGGTTTTCTCCACAGTCCGCCGGTCAGCAGCCGCTTGTTTTGGTGGCCCCACTGCATCCTGGATGGCATCAATGATGCCTAAAATCCGACCCTTACTTCGGTTCGGTCCACGTCCGCCAGGGTTTCGACCACTGAGAGCAGTTGCCATTTCCTATACACTGAGGGGGAAAAAAAGAAATGATCACAGTCAGTAGGACAAATTTCTGTCACCTACTGAACCCATATGGGAAATAATACGTGTTTTAGTTTTAGACAATGCCCTGTTGAATAATACAAATTTCTGTTTGAGAAAAAAACTCAGAATACTTTTTATTTACAAGAGCTTATTTGCTAATGAATAGGCTACCTAGGTGTGTCCTCATCAGAATGTAATTCTCCTTCACATACAGAGTAGCCTTTACAAAATCACAACTTATTCAAATTTTTTTAACTGAGTGGGTTTTGTTGTTGTGTGCATGGTTGGTCAGCTTAACTCCTGCTTTAATTCATGCTATTGTCTTTACCCAGGAGTTTGATTATCCACTGATACTTATGTCATTTTCACACATTTTTCATAACCAAACTGTGAAACTTACCAGATTACACGACACAAACTGCTAATTCTACTCAGCCTTTTTCGTTTTCTGGTTTGATTGATCTTAAGGATTAGTTTCAAGTTATCACTGCTTATGCTGTGATCTATTCTTAAGTGCTGCTAGTACTGCTTGAAAGGTGACCTGATGTTACTGGAGTGTATCCATCATTAAAGTGGCATCCTATAACCATACACTATAACCTATATTGTTGCCTGTGGGCTGATTTTATGAGCGACTCAGCCAACACAAATCCTAACTTACCAAACCACCGGGAATGTCTGCTGGGATCCCTGCTGAACTCGGTACACATCCAGCGCACAAAAATGAAGGAGTGTCCCAGTGTCCAGAAGAAAAGCGTGGTAGGAAAAGTATCCGGTGTGTGTAATCCTCTTATTTCACCACACACCCTCCATGTTTTATAGACGTCTGATAAAAGCTGTTCCAGTTTCTGTCGAAGGAGTTGGGTAAACGCGAAGCTGGGAGGTCTGTACAGTATGTTTTGTACGGCGACAACCATGTAAAGTTAGCGACTATTAAAAAAGTCACATCCAGTAGCACATTTCAAAATAAAGCCTCCACGAACAAAATGGTTTACATTACAATGTACAATATAAATTTATTGAACATGTATTGAACAACTAAGTATTTTAAGCGAACTGAGTTGTTCTAATAGCCCTGAGTAGTCATTTGTCCGTTACACCAAATAGTGGTACATTTTCTTCCTTTACTTTGAAGGAAGGCTGGGGATTTCCTGTGCTGTCTGCGTTCTGGCTGACCTGATGCAGCTGTTTCAGCGGTAGGAGGGTCAATGGGAATATGAAGCAATATTTTCCAGGAAGCGACCGACGCAATGAAAGGAGCGATCAGAACGCTCTGTGAAGATGTCATTGCTCAGAAAGAACAGCGAGCTTTCCAGGTTAAACCCTGTTTGATGATCCCAGGGGATAAAGTTGACCTGACTAGACTTGTTCCTATAAACATTTGTGCCAGAATTCCACTTACAAAGGCAATGTATGATTCTCTTCACCTTCCAAAACTTCGACAGTTCATGCTTTTATTTTGGATGTGAAATGGTCTAACTTCCGGTGTTATTACGTTATACTGGAGTCCTGACGCAGCCACAGAGGAGAGGGGCAGGAGAAGGGCCACTCCCAGAGAAATCCACACAGCTCTGTTCGGTCTGAACAAACAAGCAGCGATGTCCCGGAAATGACACAGGAAGTAGTGCGGGATTTAACGGTTTTAATCGGCTGTGAAGAAAACAATTACTACTACAGTTATTTAGTAGTAATTACAATACAAGTATCATAATAAACAAGTACAAGTAATACAGTTTAGAAAGTTTGCCCTGTGTAAGCTATATAATATCAAAAACATTAAACATGCAATCCGGACTTTACTAATCTTTTACTTAAATTTATTTTTGCATTTACATGATTTACATGGACACGCCTGTTCCA
This sequence comes from Micropterus dolomieu, assembly GCF_021292245.1. Lineage (NCBI taxonomy): Eukaryota > Metazoa > Chordata > Actinopteri > Centrarchiformes > Centrarchidae > Micropterus > Micropterus dolomieu. Next base: position 35,066,304 of record NC_060172.1, read on the forward strand.
GAACAACACGAAGATTTCTGATGTAATTTGAAGTATTTAACATTAGGGCTGCCTTTTGGTACCAAAAGCAATTGTTGTAGTTTTCTTCTTTTCAATTGGAGAAAACTCTGGCACATCTAATCATTGATTTGTTCAGTGATTGTATTAGTCCATAATCATCTGGATATATTGTTGTGTAGCCTAAATCTGCGTGTCATCCACATAATTATGGTAGGATATTGTGTTTTTTTCCAGAATGTGAGCTAGTGGGAGCATATTGATGTTGAATAGGACTGGACCAAGACTGTAATGACCAATTAACACAAAATTGTCTTGCAAACCAGTAAAGGGTTGTACCAGATAGTCCCACCCAGTTTTCCAGTAATATCCTGTGGTCTGCTGTGTTAAACGCAGCACTGAGGTCCAGCTGTACTAACACAGACATTGTCTGTATTTAAATAGATGTCGTTTAAGACTGTGAGTCTAAGGGTGCTTTCACACCTGGATCGATTGGAGACGTTGTGCCGAAACAAGGGGGCGTTTCCCTTCTTCCACTGGTGAAGAAATTTTTCCGATATTAAAAGTAGTAAAAGTAGCAACACTGCATTATGACAACATTCCATTCCAAGTAAGAATTCTGCATTGAAAGTGTAATTTACATGAAAGTAAAATTACTATTATCACAATGTACTTAAAGTATTAAAAGTTACTTTGTCTCTTTGAGTGATATACTATTAGATTTAACCAAAACAAAGAAATGTTATCACATCACCCCTGTTAGCTTCATTACACTGTACACTGTACACGGCTCCCAGTATGTTTTAGAATAGATTTAAAAATGTTATTGATTACTTTTAAAGCTCTTGATAGTCTCTCTCTGCTATATCTCTGATCTTTTAGTCCTATATGCACAGGCACGTACCTTGAGATCCTCAGGCTGAGGTCTGTTGTCTGTTCCAAAGGCCCGACTTAAATTAAGGGGGTAGAGCGTTTGCAGTTAGAGCCCCAGGGTCTGGAACAGCCTGCCCGAAGAAATCTGCTCAGCTGAGTCAGTGAACTTCTGTAAGTCCCTTTCATAAGACATACTTTTGTAGGAAAGCTTTTCCTGATTTTAGTTGACTTTATATTTCTTTTCTTTTAACTGTATTTTAATTCCTTAAAAATGTTTTCTTGTTTTATCTGTGTTATCTTAAAATTCGATGGTTTAATGACTTGTCTGTTGTGTTTTCTGCCTTTGTGAAAGCACTTTGTAACATGGATTTTGAAAAATAAGTGCTCTATATTTCATTTCATTTATTGTTTATTTGTCAGACACAATGCAGAAGAAACACATTGTAACAGGTTACAATAACTTGGGACAAATGTGATGCATATAGGGTTTCTAGCCCAAGCTAATTTGCGACCCCTGTCCCTGGTTAGTCTACACACATCACCATTACCAAAAAACTTCTCTGCCTGCACAAGCGCATGATCAGTGATCAATGATCACAGGTTTGGTTTGGGTACAGCTGGTGTTTCACCTTTTCATTAAATATTTTCAGAATAGTATGTGTTTTTATTTCAGTTGGTAGGGCATTCCAAAAATATATCCCTTTAAAGGTTAAATGTGTGAGTTTTAGTGACATCTAGTGGTGAGGGTTGCGAATTGCACACCCCCTCTACTACCCAAGGAAGTAGTTTCACTATGGTGCCTGAGACAGGACAAAGATGTCATCTATGAGATAGCAGAGAGTTAACAGTCAAGAAATGACGATTATTTAGATAAATATATTAAGAAATTATATTTACTTAATTATGCTGTAAAACCATATGTTTTTTTGAATATTATTGTTACTTTATTTCATTAATAAATAACAGCCAGATCCAGAAATTAAGTGCTACATGATGTCTCGTACTCCTGTTATACAGTATTTTACATATTGGGAGTGTTGGCTCATCTGGACTAACATGCCAAAGTAAATGAAGAACTCAAAAACTATCACATCTAGTGCATCAAGTATGACCACTGACAGATAACAGGACAATGTAAGCCTCACTGTTTCTGCACCACAGTCCATTATAAACCACATAATGCATGAAGTTTACAAATGCTTTGTCAAGTGAGAATCAAAGCTCCTCTCACTTTGCTCCTTTCACTTCAGCTTGTGGTAAAATGGTGCAACATTTTTAATGGGCATTTAGCATGTGAAAGTACAAATTACACCTTTGTGTGCACAGTGGGAAGCAATATCCAACAAGTTTTTTTTATGCAAATTCAGAAAGTATTTATTATTGGTCACTTGATAGGCACACGGTCTTGTTATATATCACCATTAGCAGTAAAAAGAAATACATGTTTTCCACCAGGGCAGTAAAATGTGAAGTTTAACTGCTGATCTGAGCTTCCCTGCTGGTACCGTTTTATTTCCAAGAATATTCATCAGCTGTTTGACTTACGAAGGTAACGGTACATTTCTGTCCATGTAACAAAGCCATAACAAAGCGCTTGAGAATAACTACATGAAATTACAATCCAACTACATATTTTTCTGAGTTTCAATGCTGGAAGCTGCCTTTTATTACCAATTAGTGATCAGCTGATTGTCTCAACATAACCGACAAAGCCAAAACAGAGCGCTGGAGAGAGAGTAACTACATAAAATTAATGCAGCTACATATTTCACACCACTGACAGGGGAAACACCTCACGGCTCTCTGTGATTATGGCCAGCTTCAAGCTAAAGCTCTCAAACAACAGTTTTCATTTGCGTCGCTAAAGTCTGACAAACTTAAGTTAATTACCTGTCCAGCAGAAAACAGACAACTTCAGCACCGCTTTGAAAACATCTGTCCCACATTATAGCCTTCCATCTGGGAAAATCCACATCCATGATTTCTGCCGTCAGCTGTCTGTATTTGTCCCGACTCCGTCTGCCTTAAATATTGTGATTATTATTATAATATTTATAATAATTAATAATTATTATTATTAGTGCAATACCCGTTCACAGGGCCAGTGTGACATATCCCTTTGCTTTTTGTTCAAAATGTGTGTCTCACGTTGGTTTCACCTACAACAGTGGCACTAAATACATTAGTGCTGGGCGATGATTAAAATTTTAAATCAAGATTAATTGCATAGTTATGACAAAATTGAATAATGAATTCTAAAGTAGTGAATTGCGTATGTTTAATTTAAATGTACTGACATATACAATGTGGTTTGCAAACACATCAAACAAATAAGGTGATTCCGTTTCCACAGTAGCAATAAAATATTTCTTGTAAATCTCAACTTAAACATTAATGTAACCAAATCAAATATAAAACCAAAGTTATTTCCCACTGCCAGGGCAGTGTGCGATGCTGAATTTATCTGTGGGCCCCTATGTGGTCCCTGAAAAGAACCACTTTGGGGGAAAAAGTTGGAAGGTTGGGATTCAAGATTCTTGATGGTGTTGTCTGTGTTAGTCTTCTGGGTAAGTTTGAACCCATTTGGAGGTGAACTCAGAGATTTTTACATTAAAGGTCCTGAAAGGTGGAAGCTGGGTGCTTTATTCTTTTACATACTGAGCTGATGGGTTCCAGTGACCTGTTGCACTTTGGAGTCATATTAAGTCACTTTCTGTTGTGTTAGATATTAATACCACTTAGTAAGTTCCTTATAAATGCCAGTTAAAGGTTCAGTGTGTAATATATCTGAGGATCTATTGACAGAAATGCAATATAATATCCATAACTATGTTTTCAGTGGTGTATAGACCTTTGAACCATTAGCTTTTTATTAACTTAGAATGAGCCATTTTTATCTACATAACCACGGGCACCCCCTTCAATGAATGTTGCTGTATTTTGTCGTGATGTTTCTACCATAGCCGACAACAAACAAACCAAGTATATCCAGCTAAAGCCCGCAGACCTGACAAATATGGTTTGTCCCAGAAGACACCGCTCACAAAACGTGATGACGTTAATCTCGGCTCATGTACAGTAAAGATCCTAATGCAAAGCGTTTTATTCTTTAGAGGCTAACAACAGAACTTTAAAAAAATTGACGGCGAATCGAAAATGTGTTCAAACGTTTTCAGAGTTGAGAAGCTCCGCAAGTGCCGACCATGGTGCCGACGGGTGTCAATATTATATAGCTGCTGTAACATTACCGGAGGGTGCACAGCAACACAATGGAGGTTAATTCTATCTGCTAGCACATCGGCTGTAAGGCAGACCACTTCAGCAACAGCTGAACGATACTGTTAATATACAGCTGTTATTCTATCATTAAATTCTCAGTAATGTTGTAAAGTTTTAACCTAAATCAAGATACATCAGGCTCGTGATGTAACGTTACAGAATATTCTTGGTTCGTGAAACTTAAAATCACTTTGGAACAAATAAAATATAAAACAACAGTGTTATGAATTGAAACATTGTTCTATTATTATCATTACATTATTATAAATAAATTATATACAGGAATTATAGTATTAATATACTAAATTAATACTATATAATTATAGTATAGTAAATATTAACGCATAATGTACACTGATTACTACGTTGACACTTGATACTTCTTTTTTTATGGCTCTTTTTTTAAATTTAACGGCTATGTGCGGGCCGAGTGGCCGAGATAAATGTGCGCGGTGTCTTCTGGGACAAACTATGGAATTTCAACTTCCGTCACGTTTGTCTGCAGGCTGCAGCTGGACCCTTCTCGAACAAACAGTGCTACAGAGCGCGCACACGTTATAGCACGAGAGCCGACAGCCTGTGGATCTTTATACCATGAAGCCAGACGGAGTAAGGACAGATACAGCCGACGGCAGAAATCATGGATGCTTCCTCCGCACCCCCCTAAGGAAACGCTTCACCGGGGGATGGGAAAACACAGTCCTGTCCCCGAAGCCCTCGTGACAGGACGATATGGCAGCAGCATATGTTTTAACCGTACTGAACGCCAGCCCCCTGTCCATGAGCAACAGGAGGGACGAAAGCGCAGCTGGGAGCGGACAGGCGACCGGGTCCAACCCCTGGTCCAGACACCAGCGTTGGAAAGCCGACCACTTAGAGGACTGAGTGGAGGCGGCTCTCAACCCTTGGATGGTGCGAACCACCTCACGGGAGAGACCTAAGCCCTCCAGGCATCTCAGTAGCCAGACCCAGAGAGGCAGGCCGAGGAGCGGGTAACTCCTGATCGCACCCCGAGAGAGTGTCCCCCCCCCCCCCTCCAGGGGAGTTTCCACGGCAATACCGCCAACAACGGCTGGAGGCAGGGAAAAGAGGAAGCACTCGTGTTTTCTGGAACCACCAGAATCACCGCCAAGGCTGAAAACCGTAGGCGGTCCAGAAGCGCGGGATGGGCCGAACCAGCGGAAAAGCATACAGCAGCCGGGGAGGCCTATTCTGCCTGTGGCATCGGAGCCAGACTGCATGAAAGACATCCGGCCAGCTGCAGCCTGTCCGTGTTATGCCACTCTGGTGAGGGGAGGGATGAAGGGTCTCATCGCTGCGCCGCTCGACCGGCAAGGGGAGGGCAGGGGAGGCGTACATGTGGGCGCAGGCCAGCCACCTGACCACGTCAGGGAGGGGGGCAGGGGGAGAGAGGATGTGCAGCACACAATGTGGGGAAGTGAGAAACAGCAGCTTTCTTCATAATCTCAAGAGCAGCAGTCTGTAAAGTGCAACACTAGGTCATGCAGTTTACAAGAAACACAATTCTCCCCAGCGTCACTGTCGCCTGCCGTGCGTAACGTGTTGGCACACACTTGATGCCGTACATCACACATGTACAGCGCACAACACAGCCTGTCACACACCTCTGGATGCAGGAGGAGGGACTGCGTCGGTGTGCCGTGGTCATGCACAAACTCGCAGCCGGACACTGCTGGGGGAACGTGCGTAATGTGAACAGCATCACACACTGCCCGACAGATTTCTTCGTCAGAAAAATATCTGTACTGGGTGTGTATGTGTTCTGTCCACACGAATCGAAATGTCCTCTATCGTGGGCTCATACAGTTTCTGTGGGGAAGGGTGTGTAAAGGGACCTCTGATTGTGAACAGTGTACTGCTTGTTGCTTTGAGCTACGCCGTAGGCTACGCACGTAGCCATGCATTTATACTCGTGCATAGGTGTGTCCGTCATTCTGCAATTACACCCCCAAACTCTAGACGGCAGTAGCGATACAGCGTCCACTGTGCTGACTTTTGCCGGCCAAGCAGGCTAACTTCCAGTCCAGCCCTCTGCTAATGTAAATGGGAGTAAAATTCTATACGTGCTGCTGGTGTAGCTTTTTCAAATGTTGTCGACCGAATGGATCACTGTCATTTCGCTCGGGTTGCGATGGTCAAATATATCGATTCACTATGTTACAGCCGCCGTTTTGGCGGCTAGTAAACGTTACTTTAAAGCGCTGGGAACTTCTGGTCAGCTCAGCGGCATTGCAAGGCTTCCCAGCCGACCAATCACAGTGCTTACGGTCCGCGTCGACTCGACATGTAGTTACATTTTTGAGGAGGTGCACATCGAGGGGCGTGTCAAGATGGCCGAGTGAGTAGACACTTTCTACCGAGCTCTGCAAACTAAAGTTTTGGAAACGGTAAAACTCAATTTATTATCTCGCCAAGCACTAAATTTTGTTTTCATAAATACTACAGCACTCGTAAGACGAACTATTGAGCAATGTCGAACCAACGCGAAAGGAAAAGAGGCCAAGAGAGCACCGGACGGAAGCTAAATCCAGATGCTAGCAATGTTACTCTCAGGGCTGGCAACGCTCTAATTGACAATTGTCACAATTATACTTCTATGCCTCTCACCACTGCGGAAGACTTCATGGATGAATTTCCACCGCTGCCTATCACTCTCAGTAAGTTGCCAGCACCAAAGAAAATGATGTACACGTCGGGTCTGAGCAAACCAACACCAACGACATCATAGCTAGCCTCTCAGCTCTGATAAACACGCGGTCAGACAACATTGAAAGCATGGTCAGTGCCAATGCACTCAAAATTGAAGGACTTAAAAAGACAATTGACTTTATATGTGCAGAGATTAAGGATGTAAAGAACAGTGTGTACACTTGAGAAAAAAAAGGCAAAAGAAGAAAAACGAGTAGACACATGTCAGCAAAGGGTCTCGGAGTTAGAAAGATACTCCAGGAGATGGAACCTAAGACTTTACGGAGTTGAAGAATCACAAAAGGAAATGGGGCATTCGTCAGGGATGCCCGATTTCCCCCTATCTGTTCTTACTCTGTACACAAATTCTCACAACTCATGTTGGTATATACAAGGAATTTCTATTGCCGGCTATACAAGGAATTTCTATTGCCGGCAGGGATATCATCATCAGTCAGCTTGCTGACGATACCACAATCTTTTAAAAAAATGCAAGCCAGATACCTGTCGCCATTCAAGTAATTAAGCAGTTTTCAGAGGCCTCTGGTCTGTGCCTAAATATTAATAAATGTGAACTGTTGCCTTTAAAAGATTGTAACATACAAACTATTTGCAACATTCCAATCAAGGAAGAAGTTACATATTTAGGTATTATTATCTCTAAAGATCAGAAAGTGAGATGTCCATTAAATTTCTCTCCAGTCATTAAAAAAACTCAGAACAAACTGAACTAGTGGTTGCAAAGGGACTTATCTCTAAAAGGCAGCGTGTTACTTACTAAGGCTGAAGGGATATCCTGGCTTACATACGCAGCTCTCTCTTTACACCTGGACAGCAAAACTTGTGAAGATATTGATAGAATGCTTTTTGACTGAAAACTCATACCCATTATATATGAAAAAAGTGTTGTTATGAACATTTATGAATCTGGTGGGCTCAACTTTTTGAACTTCAATACTCTAAATAATACTTTTAAGATTAACTGGGCTAAGCATTTTCTTAAAAACCCTGTTTCGATTTGGAATTTTATTCCCCACTATATATTCTCTCGCTTTGGTGGTCTGGGCTTTATTCTAAACTGTAACTACAATGTGGACAAACTCCATGTAAAACTGTCCACTTTTCACAAGCAGGTCCTTTTAGCATAATTTCTCACCTCACAGGTATCTAGTTTGGAATAATAGAGATATATTATATAAGAACAAATCACTCTTTTGAGAATCGGGTACTCGATCAGATTCTGCTGGTGGACCAGCTATTTAATAGAGAGGGGCAACTTTTCTCCTATAGAGAATTTTTATCAACATATAACATTCCAGTTACGCCAAGAGAATATGCAATTGTATTTGACGCCATCGCATCAGGCACCATCATGCTTTTTAGACATACTGTCAGACTTCCACCTACTTCTGCCTCCCTCCCCGATGTGGCTGAATCACCAGTAGGTAAAATCTGTTTTTCCCAACTTCCTTGAAATAATAAGAACATCCGTGCTTTATTCCAGAAAGAAATTGTTTCTATTCCAAATGTTACATTTTACTGGAACCGATTTGTAAATGACATTGACTGGAAAAAGGTTTGGATAATTCCTCACAGATACTTGATAGTAAACAAGGTGAAAGAAGTGTCATTCAGAATAATTCACAGATATTACCCTGCTAATCATTACATGGTTAAATTTAAGAGACATTAATACAAACTGTTCTTTTTGCGAAGACCACTCAGAAACTGTTTTGCACCTCTTTTGGTATTGCTCACACACCAGAATATTTTGGCAAAACCTCAGCAGATTTATCATTGACCATATGTATAAAGACTTTGCCTTATTGTGGAAGAATGTTGTATTTTGCTTTTATAGAAATCAAAGTAAAGAAAAGTTGTACTTCATTATCAATTTATTAATTCTGTTGGCTAAATTCCACATTCATAAATGTAAATTCAGCGCTAAAAACCTAATTTTGTACTTTTTCTCCATGAAGTTGTGCTTTATATTAATTTGATTTCTGGCTCCAACAACAAAAAGGCGGTTAAATCTTATAACATAGTCATAATTTTGTCTGTGTTTTATATATATATATATGTATACTGTTCTGAATATCTTTAAAAGTCACATCTGGATTGTAACCCCCTTTTTGCAATAAAGATGACTTATATAAAAAAAAAAAAAAGAGAGAGGAGGTGCACGTCAGGCGAGTCAGGTCTGTGAGGCCATATTTTATATGTTCTGGCTGATGTTGTGCAACAGTATGCTTAAATCTTTTCATTTCAAGCCAAAACTTAAAAAAATTAAAGTTAAAAAGCAAAAAAACTACCATGGCATGTGGCATCCATAATTTCTTATTGTCCCTCAAAGTATTGACCACATACTCCACCCCTGTTATTGAAAGAGGGAAACCTTCCTCTTTGCAAATGCTGACCGCCTAGTGTTCACCTGATCATCAGTCAGGGCCACAGTGCTGACTTTGTATGTGCAGGCATACTTGCCGAGGCCCAGCAGGTCTTATTGCTGGCAGCTTTTCTGCACAGGTAACTTCAGCTTTTTCAAGGTGGAAAACCACATTAAATATGAATTTAGTATTAAAAATATAGTGCTAACAGTAACAACTCTGCACACACAATAATTACTTAGGTTAAACTACCAACTGTATTGCACCAAACAATGCGTACATTAAACGTAGGTTAAAAGGTGTTGTGGCACCTCAGGGAAAACCTGTGGCATCTTTAGATTGCCACCGGACATACCACATAAAACAGCGGCAGGTGCCAATTGCCACCGGAAATACACATAAACCGTGAAAGGTGCCGTGGCATCTCAAGCTGCCACCGGAAATGTCAGAATAAATAGTGTCAGGTGCCGCGGCATCTCAAGCTGACACCGGAAATGCCACTGGTAGCTGCCGATGCCACTATTTAAGCTAGCCCCTGCTGACCTTATTTGTAAGTTCAACTCCTATGGAAGTAAATCTATCTAATCAGATTTTGAAATTTAAAAGCCACTGAATTTCTAGCACTGAATTTTTTTCTCTGCACTGGTTTTATTAGATCTTAGTGTTGCATTTGATACCATTGACCATCAAATCCTCTTTTACAAAGACTGGATCATTTCATTGGCATTAAAGGAACCGCTCTAAGCTGGTTTGAGTCCTATTTATTAGTCATGGAGTTCCACAAGGATCTGTCCTCGTACCAATCCTCTTCACTTTATATATGCTTCCTTTCCTATCAGGAAATATTCCATAAACTTTCATTGTTATGCAGATGATACTCAGTTATATCTATCGATCAAGCCAGATGTAACTAATCAGTTAGCTAAACTTCAAAAGTGCCTACAGGATGTTAAAAGCTGTATGACCTGTAATTTTCTAATGTCTAACTCAGATAAAACTGAAATTATTGTTCTGGGGCCCATGCACCTCCGTGACGCATTATCTAAAGATATAGTTTCCCTTGATGGCATCGCCCTGGCCTCCAGCACCACTGTGAGGAATCTTGGGAGTTATCTTTGATCAGGACATGTCGTTTAACTCTCTCGTTAAGCAAATTTCAAGGACCACCTTTTTTCAACTACGTAATATTGCGAAAATTAGGAACATCCTGTCTAAAAATGATGCAGAAAAACTAGTCCATGCATTTGTTACTTCTAGGCTGGATTTCTGCAATTCCTTATCATCAGGCTGCTCGAAAAAGTCCATTAAGACTTTTCAGCTGATCCAGAATGCTGCAGCACGTGTTCTGACAGGAACCAGGAAAAGAGATTATATTTCTCCTGTTTTAGCTTCTCTGCATTGGCTTCCTGTAAAATCCAGAATAGAATTTAAAATCATTCTTCTGACCTACAAAGCTGTTAATGGTCAGGCACCATCTTATCACCTTACTACCCCACCAGAGCACTGCGCTCCCAGAATGCAGGGTTACTTGTGGTTCCTAGAGTCTCCAAAAGTAGAATGGGAGCCAGAGCGTTCAGCTATCAAGCTCCTCTCCTGTGGAACCAGGTTCCAGTTTGGGTTCAGGAGGCAGACGCCATCTCCACATTTAAGAGTAAGCTTAAGGCTTTCCTCTTTGATAAAGCTTATAGTTAGGGCTGGCTCAGGTGAGTCCAGAACCATCTCTTAGTTATGCTGGTATAGGCCTAGACTGCCGGGGGATTTCCCATGATGCACTGAGCTCCTCTCTCCTCTTCTTTCTCTCCCTCTCTACGCAACCTCATCCCATTAATGCATGTTACTCGACTTCTTCCCTTTCCGGTAGTCTTGTGCTTTCTCGTCCCTCTCCTCTCTCCTCCTATCACTTCCTGCAGGTATTTCTGGCACTGGAGCTGTGGAGTCTGGATCTGTGGTTGCGAGTCACCTGCTGCCCCCTTGTTCCTGCTCGACACCCTCTGCTACAACAACTATTGTTACTAGTACTATTGTTATGATTGTTATTATAATCATTAACATTACGATTATTATCATTAACACTACTATAAATATCTGTACCATTTTTCATTCAGTCTATAGCAACATCACCTTTACTGTCTGTACCTCTGTGTGTGGATATTGTGTAGGCTGCCTCCCTCCCCTCTCTCTCTCCTTCCATCCCTCTCTCTTTCTCTCTGTTCCTCTCTGTCCCTCCCTCCCTCTCTCTCTCTCTCTCTCTCCTTCACCCCCAACCGGTCGAGGCAGATGGCCGCCCACCCTGAGCCATGGTTCTGCTCGAGGTTTCTGCCTCTTAAAAGGAAGTTTTTCCTTGCCTCTGTCGCCTAGTGCTTGCTCTTGGTGGGAATTGTTGGGCTTCTGTAAATAACATCATAGAGTGCGGTCTAGACCTGCTCTTTTATGAAAAGCGCTGTGAGATAACTGTTGTTGTGATTTGGCGCTATATAAATAAAATAAAATTGAATTTATTTCTTATTGTTTTTGTTTTCTCTTTCATTAGCAATTGTCTTACTCTTTGTTCTATATACACAGTGCAAGTGTAACACAAAACATATTATGTGGGTAGTGCAGGAAAGGAGATGATGCGTGAAAGTACTGTCAGTGAGGAAGCAGCAATGCCTGGACCATCCAGAACTTGTGCATCAGTCACAGATGGTAGGTCCTGCTCAGGGTGTAGGAAAGTTAAGGAAGGTAAACAGTGTTCTAGTGCAGTTAAAATTGGCATGTAACAAAGCATGGCCTACTCTTGATGTTGACTATGAATTGTAGTGTACCTTAAAAAGCTTCCTTGGAAGTCATTTAATATTACAACAATTTTAAGTATAATACTTGTCAATCTTAGAACAGTCTCCAAAACTCAGTATGGTTCTCCCATTAAGTGACGTTTACATAGAGTACAGTTTATAGTCAATGAATAAGTTATTTTGTTTATACCTAAGTAAGGGTTGATGGCTTTAAGTTGTGATTTGAATCTGCATTTACATTATTATTATTTTTTTCTATCTTGACAGTCAAGCATAAATATTAAAACAACCACAATTTACATTTTTTGTTATTGGGCTGGTTAACTAGTTGGTTAACTGGTTTAGATTAACTTGAACAGCAAACTGGCCATTTAGTCCCCTCAGCTTCTCACTTTCTTGTGGAAAGCGATATGTTCATTGGAGGACCATGCCTGTTGGGACTCAGCCCTGCTGTTGTTCATGTCCTGCTTGGTGGGAGTCCTGAAACTGCAACTGTACACTAGAGGACTGTTCAGACCTGGACATCAGGGAAACAATCAGGCTTGTATGGTTATTTGTTTTTTCTAATTAAGCTATTTCCTTCATGTTATGTGTAATGCACACTGTGGCACCCTTTCATTGTATATCTGTTGTCCTTGAGAGATGTCTCATGATTAACTCAAGCTTGTCAAATGAAGAGGGACTGAATGAGATTTTTAATACTGGAAATGTAGTAAAAATCCTGATTCTAGAGCGACTCAAATGCCAGATTGTTTGAATAGTCAGAGGGTGGTGCACTGTGTTACACTTTATAGTGTGCATGGCACTTCTTTTTTCTATCTCCTCATTTGCTTCCCTCTGTCTTGAAGCTTGAATGGGAAGCCAAACTGTCCGATAAGGATAAAATGAGTGTCCAGGACTTGGCCTATGCCTGGGACCTCCCTTCCCTAACTGAGATCAACAGGAGATGGCTTTTTGAGAAGCTATTGATCCATGCTGTAAGTGAAATTTTGGGAGCTGTCTATTTCTAAAAGTTAAAGGAGAAAGTTATTAAAGCAATTACATGTAAACTGTTAGTGTCATAGTTGGACATTTTCCCTAATGACTAGTAAATTCAAATTTGTTTATTTGACTTGTTGTAGCCATTTATTTAACAATTTAATCTACTCCATAGCAACACCAACTGAATTGACCAGTCTGGTCAAATTCTGGACTGGATGGGAGATTCTGCCAACAAGTCTCTCCGTAGAAGTAGTCGAGGGCAGATACCCCACAGCCTCCACCTTTTATGAAATCTTGCCTATCCCAGGGCATTACAAGAAATACACATCTTTTAAGAGTGACATCCTGGCCTGTAATGGCACTTGCCAGACTGGATTTGGTCTTGTGTGAAAGTAACATCTTGGCCTGTATTTGCACTTGCCAGACAAGATTTGGTATTGCACTAAAATGTGTTGCTCTAACATTGCAACAAACTGTTCTGGTAAAAATGTTTAAACAGTTGTTGGCTGAATTGTTATACTTTTAAAACTGAACGGAACTGTCTCTTGTTAGGGAGTACACATAGATTCTTCCGAACATGCACTGGGAGATTCATGCCCTCTTTACTCTACCACATTAACACTCCTGATTAGTTAATTGATATTGCAGTGAGCGTGTTTTGACATATGTTTGACACATCTGAAGTTCAAGATGTTCCTTGTTAACAATCTGCACTCAAAGAAACCACTCAAGCAGGAGTTAAACCTGAACTTCACTGTAGTGGTTTTATTTTCTCAGAGTGTTACAATTGAAGAATGAAGGTCAACATCAGCTTTTACAAGAAAAGTGTTATACAAGTTACATTAAGTCTTTGGCTTTAGTTTGACACATTTAAACTTTTAAATGTTTCTTGTAAACAATGGCTGCACAAAACCATTCAAGCAGCCGTTAAATGTGAACTTGACTACTGATTTTCTAGCTGTTACAGCTGTAAGGAATAAAAGTGTTTGCAGTATAACAAAACATCGGTACAAATCAGCTTTCAAAAAATGTGTTGTACATGAAGTTACATTAAGTTTTTTGCTTTAGTTTGACACATTAAAAGTTTAACATCTTCGTCTTCATCTACGTCTTGTAAACAATGGCTGCACTAAGCAGGTGTGAACTGTGAACTTGACAATTGATTTTCTCACTGTTACAGCTGAAAGGAATGAAAGTCTGCAGTATTACGAAACATCTGTACAAATCAGTTTTCAAATAAAATGTGTTGTACATTAAGTTATTTCCTTTGGTTTACGTAACACAAATCAGAATAAAAGAAAACTCCTGGACAAATGTGGCAATTAGAAGAACTTGAAGGTGTAAAATTAGTGCAATGTCTTCTTAAGCCAAATATTTTAAGCTCCTTAAGGACAGTTATCGTTCAGATAGTCTTCACATGTCCTGTCTTGTTTGAAAACAACACTGTTGTCCTTGGTTGTTACAATTTGTCAACAGTAATTAAACAGCAATGTCCTGTTTCCCTGTTGTCCTTACTCTTTGTTGAGTTTGAAAGTTAAAAGTCATTCTGATTCTAAGGTCAGATCTTTCACAGAGAAAGCAAATGCTCGCAAAATGCAGTACAGCAGTAATGTAAATATCAAAGCCAAAGGACTGGGATGCAGCTCTTGGTTGACTGTCTCTCTTAAAGCTGTCATCTGTCCATCTGTCAGTGGGCTTTCTATGTCTGGGACAATGATACTGGTCATTATGAGGAAGTCCGCTGCTTTCCCACTCAATATTGAGAGTGTCCATACCCTACAAAGAGAACATTTTTTAATTGTATGCAGTATTTTTGGTAGATAAACATTAGACACACTTTACAATACTATTTGCGATGGCATCTAATTTAGTTAGTTAAACACTTGAACCACACTTTTCATTAAAATCACATATTTGCATGTACCTCTCTGTTATCTGGTCCAGGAATTGGGTGATGAGTAAGACCCAGCACCCACAGCTGGTTAGGGTTCATGGTTTCGGTCCTTAACGGGTGATTGTTCCACCCACTGCTATTTGTGTTGTTTTTTTCTTTTATGGCCTAATGCACAGAAGACGAGGCAGCATGCTCCCTCTATCAATCCCTCTATCCAGTAAAGTGATTGGACTGTATTCAGCAGACAGCCAAGGATTGGCTAAGAGCAGAATGCCCTACCTCCAGGTTTTTTTTTCACTTGCTGTCTCGAATAGAGCTGCAGTCTCTATTCATTCAACTTACACTGTAAATTGCCAGCTAAACTGAGGCTTTGTGAAGACCCTTTTTCTCTCTCTCTCTCTCTCTCTCTCTCTCTCTCTCTCTCTCTCTCTCGCAGGTCCATTTCAAGTAGCCGGCTATTTACGATATAATATTCTTTGTGTGGTTCATCAACGGTGATAAATTATCGGAAAGTCCTGAGAGGTGCGGAAAACTCGGCACAACACTAGTGAAGCTGGGCCTCCTCTTGTCTCTTCAGCAAATGTTCCTCTTTTGCTACTACACATATACTCTTTACGCCTACACCCAGGGTTAAAGTTACAATTTTGGATTTATTGACACACTTTAAAAACATTGATTGAAAGTTTTTTTCTTTTTACATGTTTATTTACAGCATTAAACGTTGAAATGTGTATTGTAATAGGCTGTATATTAAGTTATTGGGAGAAAACTGGCAGTTCTATGTAAAATCAGGTGTTGAGCACCCCTAACAAAACAAAATGGTATAATCCTTGTTTCGCTGCAAAGCTTCGACTGTGAGATTGTCGAATCAGGCTCTGCCCATCGAAACATGGTACTGTTTCTCTGAAGTCTTCATCAAAACTCCAAGACCTGCGCTTCCAGAGATCTACTGTCATGAGACCAGCAAAGGGTTGCTTGGATGTTCTGTTGAAGGACCCCCCCCCCAGTGCTTTGATCAACCACTTACTTGACATGACATGTAATTATTTAGAAATGGTCTAACAGTGCACGTGTTCATAGATGACACTTATTAATACTGCAATTCATGATAATTCAGGTAGTTACAAAGCATTTACTAATTATTAGCTAAGTACTTTGTGTGAGCCCATCTAAAGTGAGGACTATCTATGCCTCATTAAGCATTTACAAAGGAAATTTAAAGGCAATAGATATTCTCTAAACATTTGTTAATAAAGTATTTCATGATTAATTTGGGTACTAACAAAGCACTTACTAGTTGTTAGTAAGTACTTTGTGTGAGCTCATCTAAAGTGAGGACTATCTATGCCTTACAAAGCATTTACAAATGATATTGTAACACAAGAGAATCAGTTATATTCTGAACAGAAAAAGGAAACGGACACAACACAAAGTGATACAGAACATATTCTTTATTACAAAATGCCTTACAGCCATTTGTTCATAAAAAACCCACATATTTCTTATCTACCAGTGTCCTGTAATTTGATGTGTCAGTCCTCGGTCTGATCTCATCATACAGGGCGCATCATCTCTGGGACTGGCTCGCCATCTGCATCCAGCGAAGAGTTGACCTCGGAGCTAATGTTACAATCCAGGCTCTCAAAAACCAGTCTGCACATTGTGGTGTCCGAACAATAATGCTGCAATGATGTGTTGAGAAGAAATCCGCTTGACACTGTTCTTGATCATAAAAGTTTATTACATCAAGGAGTTCATCATCAATTACAAGCTCTGCAGCAGCTTGGAGAGTGACCCAGCCCAATGGCCACTCTGTCTTTCTGTACATCCAACATCGCTTATATAGGATATGTTTAGGTATATGTTAGATACCATAGAAGGATTCAATACTATTCTGAGGTAACAAAACAAGGGGTTAGAGGTCAAATTCTATAGAAGGGTTCAGTCCCTACATAACCACCAATCACTGCTCTCCCCTTAGGTCACTGACCCTCTGTCCTGCTGCTACAGTGCTATTTTAAACTATTATGAGTCAAATGCACATATATTATACACCACATATTCCCCCCTGCGAGACTTAATTGAGTCTCGAAAAAACAAAAAGATAACAATTTCTCCAACACATGCTTCTTGCAATATTATTTTTAACAATATATCAACTTTATGGAGTGTGAGAACAAAAAACATGTCCGGCAGCCTTCATTCCCAATGCCCTTCAAGACAATCTAGACAGGAAAATTTTCTCACGGCCCCTCTGCCTTTCCACGCATGGTACCCCAGTTTAATTAATAAAAGACATCTTTATCAGTCTATGCAGAGATATGGTTTAGCCAATACATGTGAAAACCTCAGGGAATGAAATAAAATCAAAACAATGTCCAAATTCAGGCTAGTCAACCCATCGGACCCTCCAACAGACCTTTCTCATAGACCCTATATCCCTAAACATCAAGAAAAAGAAAAAACCTGAGGTCCCCATATATTAACTCCATAACTGAAAGTCTTTACACAGTTAACACAAAAAGAATATGATTGTGATTGAGTATCTGTATCCCCATCTGTACATCCCCATATACTCTGGAAGAAAAGAAAACACCAACCAGTATCTTGTTGCAAATAACACATGAAAATTAAAACCTCAATGTATGGAAATACAAAGTAACATTAAAATGGATATCTTTCCATCATTACTTCATCTGGTTCCACTTCATCACCTCCATCTAAATCAGCCATAGTTAACAAAGGCATCTGAGTGTTCTCCCCAGGCATCACCACTCCAACCCATCTCAATATCATAGCTTTCGCAAAAAGTCAATAGCACCGTACAAAAGCAAAACATCAAACACAGCGCTACAAAGGCTGCTACCAAAATCTGAACCACCACTGCTCCCACTGGTCCTAACTGATTTTGTAACCAAGTATTTGCTGACCATCCAGCTCCCTCAGATTGACCAAACGCATCCCTTATACTCTTTAATGCCTCTATAACACTAGTGATATTGGCTTTTTAACAGTCATGGTTTTTAATCTTTTGTTACGGTGTTTTATTGCGATTGTTATTTTCTGGAATTGTTTTTAACCCCTTGTTGCTGTAGCACTTTGAGATTTCCCTGAAATGTAAAGTGCATTATAAATAAAATTTATTATTATTATATTATCAGAACTATCGTGGATCAACGTATAACAACCGTCCCCCGTCAAGTTCATAGCCACACACAAACCACCTTGTTTGGCTAAAATATAGTTGAGAGCCATATCATGTTTCAACAATGTCAGTCTGTGACTTCTTTGAGTATTTGACAGAAGATTAAACCCTCTGTAGTTTCATTAAGTATAAGTAATATTATCAATGTGATCTGCCAAAAATGGAAAAAGTCCAAGTCCCCACTTCTCGCCTAGACTTATCCTCCAATTGTAGGATTCAAGATTATGAAATTGTGCCATGCTCCTTTTCACCCTATTTCCAGAACCCGGATCAGAATGAGCTATAGCAAGTGTTTCCTCTTTTTGGATTGTAAACACCTCATACGGAAGTTTTAGCGTCGCCATGTAATAACATCCTATCCATCCATAAGGTAAAAATATATATATGCCTTATCCCCACAAATCCACCCAATATCTTGAAAATTCCCTGTCGTCACATTGCGAGGCAAAAGCTGATCTCTTACCATCAAAGTCCTTCCCTTCTTACTAGATGGCACAGCAAAAGTTACTTCATATGTGTTTTCACTAATCTTACGGTCATGCTTATCCAAAGACATCATATAATCATCACACTCTGATATTCTTATAAGCCTCCCTGGCTCCTCATACATCTTATTTGAACAGAAACAGCTACTAGCCCTCACGGATCTTACCTCTATTGCTTCAGGACTTGCTGTTAACTTATTTTCCTTCTGATCTAACAAATTCACATAATAATTCATTTTGGTAATTCATTTATCCAAGAACAGTTAAGTCTAGGTCTAAACAACTGTGATGACCAAGACATCACTATATCTGTTGACGATTGTTGCTGATACAACAGCCATGATAAAGCATAAGATTGACACATAACAGATAGAGGTTGGGCCACCGTCTCTAAAATTGAATCCCATGTGCCTGGTGCGGGGACCTTCAACAGACATGGACCATCCAGTTTCTTACAGAATGAGCTAACTGCTGAAACCATAAATTCCTACCTGCCCAGCCATCTGTAATTTTCAAAACAGAAGAATCAAACCCATATGCCTTCCATGTAGCTTCCCTCTTCCGTAACGAGCGATATTGATCAGTCATATCTTCTGGTGTTTTATCAAAAGTAAAGAACTCATTTTGTACATATGGGATAATATTCTGAACGGTTTCAGATGAATCTTCATCATTCTCTTCTACCATTTGCTCCCCAAACTCCCTCTGTATCGCAGGCTTCTGAGTTACGTCTACCAAATCCTTTACTTCCCGAAAAGTTGTAGTCGGTGTCTGTGTCATATTTACAATGGTTGTTATTGCCGTTGTACCATCCCTTTCTTCCAAGGTTTCTGCTAAAACAATTGCCTTAGTTGATGTATTAACTCTTTTAGTTATTTCCAAGGGCCAAATGACAAATGTCCTCTGTGTATTATTCACTCTTGGAGTGACTACTGTAGTATATTGTTCCTGAACTCCTTTGGTGACTGTTGACACTTCAACAGGCTCTAAATCTTTCATCATAAGCGTCACCTTACGGGTCACATAACCTTGTATCCAATGATCTTGAAACGGAACAATTTTAAACTCTGTCTCTAAATAAGCACAACTATATTCCCCTAGGTCTTCCCAGGTAGCATTACGCTAAACAAGTGAACAATCGCCCACAATTTTCCACCACCTCATATCATTAACCAGAGAATACTTTCTTTGACTAGGGGGTACACCCTCTGGTCCTGATAACAACACATCTTTACCGCAACTATTTATCAACTTGGGAGTCATATTACCACCCATATTCCATCTCTCACATTTACAAGGAAGATATGCCGAACCTCCAAACTTAACCTTAACCACAGTAGACAATGAAGTTGGCATTGGCAAAATCATCTGAGGTGCCACTGTAGTCAAATGTCTTACATTTATACTTTTAGAGACTGTTGACGATACAAGAGTAGAGTTGCTTCTTACTGCTCGTGCATTAGGCTGAAGTTTTGATGTTACTGTTGCTGACTTTCCTATGTTTTCTACTTCTTGGATCTCTTTACTGTTATTCCCATCTATCACCACCAGGGTCACTACATGACCTCCAAGTCCCTGTGGCTTATAAACCATACATTTATAATCACCTTGATCCTCAATGCGATAAATGATACCACTTTGTGTGACAAAGTCTCTAACATAAATTCTGTTACCTGTGTGGTGACTGACAACACAACAAAAAAAACATGATCATCAACACAACATCAATAAATAGTATTTCCTTAACTCCTTAACAGAGGAATAATTTACTGGTAGCTGAGAAATGCTCTAATTAACAGCAAAATCCAGAAATATACAAACCAAACTGATTTTTCACAGCTGCATCTTTCCCAGAATGGCCAGAAAGTCACCACCTAGTAGGCTTACGCTTTGCTCACCAGCTACTGCAAACCTAGTCACACACTCTTGATCTCTCTCTCCAACAAGAGTTATGCACATCACTATGGTTCTATGAAGTCTGGATGACTTCAGGAGACATGTTATATCTGGATTTCTACCATCTGTGGTTATCAGGAAGAATGAAACAGAACACTGCTCTACACTGCTGAGAGTTGAGTTTTTTTATTTATCTTGCTAAAAGGGCATCATGTACCAAGTATCAACTTATCCAGATTCAGACCCAAGCAGACCCCAGATTTAAAGACGACATATTTGAATTTCGGTTGCGTGCATTTGGTTGATAAAAGCCATCGATGTTGCACTTCTCTTGGGTCTCCAGTGTATATCTACAGCACAATGCGCTCACAAAATGCCTTCAAAGTCGTTACCTGACTTTACTAACATCCGCCTATAGTTCCTAAGAATTCTCTGTTTGGTAATACACTCCTTGATTTTACTATACATCCAAACATTTTCTCACAGCTCACTGCTATTGTTTTGCCACAGCAGGGCTAGAATGATCACTAGATGAATCTGAGTAATTCAAGTAATATGAATCCTTTTTAATTAGAGTATTAAAATGTAAACCTTGGTGCTTAATTTCATCCTGGAACTTTCAGAATCAACTTCTGCTAATAACTGTCTCACTGTCAGCCTTGCACCCAGTTACAGAGTGCCGAAAAATGGGGAAAGAGCAAAACAAAAACCTGCGATTTGGGATTTTTCTGTGAAAGCAGCAACGCTGCTGGGCTAGCTGCGCGTCAAACTTTAACAGTACCTAAAGCTTTACATTACAGTTGGTACTACAGTTGGTATTAACAGTGGTGTGCTAATAAACTTGAACCACAGTTTTAGTAGTACTTGCTTCTTACTAACAATCAGTATTGCAGCCCGGGCTTGAAACACCTCTGAGGTTCTAAAAATGTTAAAACAGTGAGCTAGGAGTTTTGATGGCAAACTGAGCACTTTACAAATCAGGGAGTGTTTTTAAATGTATTAAATCAAGCTTAGTTTTTAATTGCCAGATGAAACTATCTATATAGCTACTCCACCAAGTGGGTGATCATGTCAAAAAGAATAATCCATTCATTCATTAACCTAAGAACTCAGTTCCAAAATGACAAAAGGAAGTCTCTTGGTGGGAACTGTTGGGCTTCTGTAAATAACATCATAGAGTATAGTCTAGACCTGCTCTTTTATGAAAAGCGCTGTGAGATAACTGTATATATATATATATACTGCTATATAAATAGAATTGAATTGAATATATCAGAATTCAAAATAAATATCTCAAAACGATTATCAGACAGGCCATCTGTATGTACAGCAGAAATAGTGGCAGGCATCGTTGCGTTACAGTGGGTTGAAGAGGTTAGACCTGATAGGGTGATATTATGCACGGACTCTTTAGCAGTTATAAAAAGTAGTGGGTCAGTGACATCTGTCAGAGAGGACCTACTGATATGAATGTTTCACAGCTTGCTAAGATTAGATCGGGGAGGTATAGATGTTCAGTTTTGTTGGGTGCCAGCACATGAGGGAGTAAAATGGGAATGAGAGCAGACAAACTAGCATTACAAAAAGGAAATAACAGTTCAAATACCGCTAGGAAAAAGGCTATGGCAACCGGCAGCGCTTGCAGAAGCAGCAGCCAGTAGCTCCTTCAAACTTCGCTACACTTTTGTTTTTTATCTGTTTTTTCTGTCTTTAGTGTTACATCTGACATAAATACAGTCATCGGAAGATGGAGACGAGTTTTTTGGATTACAGAGCAGCAGACCACGATCCACCTGGCCCAAACAACTGGACCAGGCGCCACGGCCGGTGTGGTGATCGCTCAGAGGAGAGGAAAGACGACCAGGAGAGGAGCCATGCTGCCCAGCTTGGACTTATTTCTGCTCCTAAAATGACTGTTGTGCCCACATCGTTACAGAGACCTGCCCCATCAACATCCCGGTTCAAGCAATCGGCAGGTGGTCCATGTTCCGAGCTATCAGCGCAAGACTCCAGCAAGATGAGAGAAGGTGGACACAAATGCAGTTTGGACTCAGACTGTTTATTGTTAAGATGAAACTTTCATATTATCATCTGGTTGCTGCTATTTACATTCACCCCAGATGAAAATTCAAAAAATGCACTGTTGAATGTTCGGGGTGTATATGTGTCTGTATATATGTATATAAATAACTCAATATT
>NC_060172.1:35089082-35100403 GCF_021292245.1 Micropterus dolomieu
AGAAAGAACATCTTTTTCTTCTGTTCTCTACTTGTTATAGTTACACAGTATTAGGGGTGTGGGCTGTATTAAAAGTATCCACTGTTCTCCCATGCTCTAACACACAGTAACGATGAAATGTGTGCTGTTCTCACATTCTTCCTCTGTATGTACACATAAACAACAAGGCAGGGAAATATAAAAGGAATTTATTTTATTGTTTGGGTACATTATTGTTCAGTGTACATGTTCACATCTGAAACAAACTTTACGTGCTTGATAACTCTCCCACCCCGCAGACATCTACACGTCAATACAGATTTATATTCATAGCGGCAAGTGCTATGTAGCTCCACATAGGGGACACAGGAAGTGACATATAGCACATTCATGCGGCGTCGGAACCGCGTAGGAAATTCACAGTCGCACCGGCAGAGCTCCAGAATATGCGACTCGGCCGGCTCACGCGTGGACGCGCTTACAAGTGCGAGGGCCCGCCCAACGCTGCTTGCAGCTTTAATTTTTATGTGATTTTTATACACAGCTCCTCTTCTGTTTACCTTTGATTTAAATAATTTCGATGGTCGGGGGGCAGACACCGTCACTATAGGGTTTTCACTAAGTAACTCCTGAAATGGAGGAGCAGAGAAGTGTGTTAGACTGCGACTCTGCCTCCTGGTCTCAAGTCCAAATCCACATCTGTGAATTCTGCCGTCAGCTGTTTGTATCTGTCTCTCTCGTCTGGCTTCATGGTATAAAGATCCATAGGCTATCGGCTCTCGTGCTAAATAACACGCGTGCTCGTTTATTTGTCCAAATGTCACTTCTCTTCTTACTTTTAATAAACGAGAAGACTGCTCAGAGACTGTTTATTATTGTTATTTTTCCCTCTTTTTCTTCTATGGACGCATTTAATATAGTGACAGGCGTCAACACTGCTGGAATTATACAAGGAGAAGAAGAATGCCGTGAAGATGAAACCCGCTTTCTAGCACTGTTTGTCCGTTGCTGGCTTTTGTAGAAACATGACGACAAAATACAGCGACCTCCATTGAAGGGGGTGCCCGCGGTTATGTAGATAGATATGTCTCATTCTAAGGTAATTAAAACATAAGGGTTTATTATGTAAGGTCTGTATACACCACTGAAAACATAGTTATGGATCTTATATTGTATTTCTGTCAGTGGATCCTCAGAAATATTACACACTGAACCTTTAAGGAAAAAACCCATTGTTGTGGTAAAACTGTGCTTAATGATCAAGAAACAAACAGGTTAATGGAGTTGCAAGCCAAATTAGATGATCTTTACCTTGAAAGAGCTCATAGTGCATCAGATCACATGCTAAATGGATTCAAGCAGGTGAAAAATACTCCTCATATTTCAGCAGCTTAGAAAAGGTTAGACAACAGAGGAATTCAATTGTAAGCCTGATGATAAAGGGAGTAGAAAGTAAAGATCCTATAAGTATAGAAAAGGAGATTTTCTCATTCTATTCCAAGTTGTACTCCTCAGATTACTCTTCGATAGAAGCTGATACCTTTTAAAGAAAAATCAGGAATGCTATCCCTCATATCGAAGACTCCTTTGAGATGCTATGTAAGTTTGAACTCAGAATTGAGGAATTCAATTTAGTGATTTCGAAGATGTCCATAAAATTCGCTTGGGACAGATGGACTTACAACCAATTTTTATTTGTTCTTTTGGAAGGATGTTAGAAATATTTTATTCCAAGCACTGAGAGAGTGTATAGAGAGGAAAGAATTAATGTCAAGCATGAAACAAGGGTTAATTATATTGATTCCTAAATCTGGCAAAGATAAAAGATTATTAGATAATTTGAGACCAATCACACTGCTTAATTCCGATTATAAAATTCTTTCCGGAGCTATTGCGGCTAGGCTGAAGAAAGGCATCTCTTCCATAATTAGTGAGACGCAATCCGGAATTTTGAGAGAAGAGAGAGATCAATTCATAATAATATAAGGCTTGTATTAGATTTACTCGACTATAGCCATACGGTTCAAGGAAGTGGATTTGTGTTATTTTTTAATTTTTATAAAGCATTCGATTTTGTTGAACATCCTTTCATTCTGAAAACGCTACATTACTTTGGATTTGGAGAGAGATTTATAAATGTAATCGGAATGCTGTATAATGGAATCAATAGTTCTGTAGCTGTAGGACACAGTGCTTGTTCAAGATTTGAGATTAAGAGGGGGATACGCAAAGGATGTAGCAGCTCACCATTATTGTTTATAATGGTTGCAGAAATGCTATCTATTGTGTATATTGGTATTAAAGGTTTAAATGAGATGGGAAGACAAATAATAATAAGTCAACTGGCAGATGACACAACTTTGTTTTTAAAGCCCCCCTCCAGTGTATTTTGACATTTCTATGATATTTCATATTTTTCTGAGTCATTTCCTTACAATGTTGATTACCCACATAGTTCGCCAGATATCTTTTGACAAATAGCTTAATTTTGAGCTCAAAGTTGCAAAAGTTGCTTAGTTGTTAAAACGGGGTGTGGTTAATAGTCGGACGTAATACCACGACAATCAAAAACGTCTCGGGTTACGTATGTAACCCTTGTTCCCCGAGAAGAGGAACGAGACACTGCGTCGGTGACGACACTATGGGAACGCCTCTGGGCGTGGCAGGGCTGAATTATGAATGAAACTACTCCAATCCTATTGGTGTTGCTAGAACAGTAGCGTGTGACAGCGTAACCGGAGGCGTATATAAGCACGCCGGCACACAGGACACATTAGCCCTTTTCTATGAAGCAAGGCACTCCAGGCGGGGTGAGGTGTGGCGGACCGACGCAGTGTCTCGTTCCCCTTCTCGGGGAACAAGGGTTACATACGTAACCTGAGACGTTCCCCTTCGACGGAACTCGAACTGCGTCGGTGACGACACTATGGGAACAAGATACCCACTTAGGCTGCGCCGAAACCCCGCTTGCCCCCAGCGTGCAGAACCTGACAGCACAACTAGGAGGAAAGCGCATGGGTGCCAGGTGCAGAAGGAAGGTCCAGACTGTAAAACCGGATGAAAGTGTGAGGGGTGGCCCAGCCAGCCGCGTCACACAAATCCTGGAGCAACGCCCCTGCGAGGAGGGCCCTAGAAGCCGCCATGCCTCGAGTAGAGCGCGCCCTTATGGCCATAGGTGAAGGCAAACCGCGCACCTGAAAGGCCAGGGAAATAGTCTGAACGATCCAGTTGCTGATGGTGTGTTTAGAAGCGGGGAGCCCAGCCTTGGGGAACCCGAAACAAACTAGCAACTGGTCTGCTTTCCTCCACCGTGAAGACCTCAGAGTATAAATACTCAGCGCTCTGACAGGGCAGAGCAGATGAAGTCTCCCGTCCTCCGCTGTCACATGAGGTGGGGGATGAAACGCCTGCAGCACCGTGGACCCTGCCAAACTGGACGGAACCTTAGGGATATAGCCTGGACAAGGGTGCAGGATGGCCCTGACTTTCCCCGGGGCAAACTCCAGGCATCGGGGAGAAACCGAAAGTGCCTGGAGATCCAGGATCTGATGTGCCAGTTTGCATAACCACTGCCGTATTGTCGGTTCTGACAAGGACGTGGTGACCGCGGAGAGCGGGCATAAAACTCCTCAGAGCTCTGAATACCGCCAACATTTCCAGGCAGGCATGTGCCAGGAGAAATGATGCTCCTGCCAGGAGCCTCTCGCAAAGCGGCCGTCCATGACCGCGACCCATCCCGTGAGTGAGGCGTCTGTCGAAATAATTGTTTAGCGACAGATCGCTCCCAACACGGTACCTTGGGACAGGAACCAAGTATTCCTCCATACAGACAGAGAACAAAGGCACCTGCTCGTAACCCGTATCAGACGGAGCGGATTTCCCCTCGGGGAGAATCCCTTGGATTTTAGCCACCACTGCAGGGCTCTCATGTGCAGTAGTCCAGAAGGTATTATACTGGACGCTGCTGCTGCTCTCTAACTACACCTGTCTAACTACAACTTAGTTAACTTAGCTCACTAAACTAGAAAGACAGACTCTATACTGACATTACTATAGTCATAGAATGTTAAACAAAAACGGCAGTTAAAATAGGCTGGAGGGGGGCTTTAAAGGATGAAAATCAAATCCTGTTAGCATTACAGACGATCGGACAGTTTTCTGCCTCAGGTTTAAAGTTGAATGTAGATATATGTGAAATAATAACCTTACATGATTATCCTTTGCAGTCACTACATAATATAAAAATTAAGAAAGAGGTTAAATACTTAGGAATTCTTTTCTCCAAAGAGAGAACAACAATTGACAATATTAATATGTGGAATCAGATAGATAAATGTAAGGCAATTCTAAATAGGTGGCTCCAGAGAGACATCACACAATCTTTGGAAGGGTTCTACTCTCTAAAATGGACAGTTTGTCCAGACTCATCTACCCGGCTTTCTCCTTACCCATATCAGCGAGTATGATCAAAGCAGTAAATAAAAGGAATTTTAATTTCATATGGAGAAATAGATGCCATTATATAAGGAAAAATGACATGGTTAAAAGCTATGAAGATGGCGGTATGAATGTGATTGATTTTGATATTATGAACGGTGTTTTAGAATTGAAATGGTTAAACTCCTTCCTTGAAAATACACAGTCTTTTAGGTCTCCAATGCGATTTTTCAAAGAATTGGTGGAATAGACTTTTTTCTCTGGTGTGATTATGATTGCAGCTCAATACCCGTTAAACTCTCTGCTTTCCATCAGCAAGTCCTTCTTTACTGGAAGCTAATATATAAACACAACTTCACACCACACAACACACCAGTGTGGAATAACAGATACATTTTGGTTAATAGAAAATCTTTGTACATTGAGGAGTGGAGCTCTAAAGGAGAGGGCAGTCGCTTATTTTATGGATAAGATTATGATAAGATTATTGGTTAAAGAAAGTCTTCTGTACTCAAACGCTCCTCCTGGGTTGAGGAAGCTTTGTTTTGATGGAAATGACTTTTGTGTTGATAAATGTACCAACAGAGTTATTAGAAACCTTCTGCTTAAGGAATGTTATCCTAACCCAATAAGAAGGACATATGATCTCAGGGAATTTGAAGTTGAAGAGGTGAAAAAAATTAATTTCCACTTCCGATCCCAAGGTAAAAGAAGTGAACTTGATATACCCAACAACTGCAACACATGTTTTTTTTAATTGTGAATTTGTGCAGTCCTTCTGGTGTGATGTGTGGTGCTGGCTACAGTCCAAGGGGATGGTGTCTTCAGCATTTACAGTAGAGTTAGTTAAATTTGGTTAGGATTTGGATTTTGTTCTTAACATTGTGATGCTATTGAGGAAATCCTTTATACATAAACGTAGGTTCTTTAAGATTAAACCCTGCTTGAACCACTGGAAGAATGAGATAAAATGTTTGAATAAGTCACTGAAACTTGTAAAAAACAAGAAAGCCCTAAAATTGATCTCATTATTCAGCAGATTTATGTTAATTTGAGGTAGCCCTAGCTTTATTTTATTTATTTACTTTTTAAAATTAGTTTCTGTTATTTATTTATTGTATTATCATTTGAAGTCCGCTTTGTTCTTTGCTTAACATAATGTAAAGGATGTAAGGATATATAAGATGTGCCCAGTTTGTTTGTATATGTTGTATCCTAAATAAAGGAGAGAGAGAGAGAGAGAGAGAGAGAAAAAAAAGAAGACCCTTCTCGGCTTTACGGTTACAATACATTTTACGACAGTTCAGATCTGAAGTCGGCCCAGGATACTTGTGTATTTGATGACTTCGGCATGGTTTCGCGTTACCTTGGATTTTCTTTGCAAAAGGAGTCAGTTCGTCATCTGGTCCGGCAAGGAAGCGTTTCATTCACACTGCAGTAGTGTTTTACAGAAAAACGTACCGTTTATTCGTGTAATAATCACATTTACCCCGCCGGGAAACGGCCACGACATAACTGTCAGATTCTGTTTAATTTTTACGTTCAGGTGTCAAGGAAAACCAGCATGTCATCCAACACAATGTCCCAGAGAATGGTTTGGGTGGACCTGGAGGTAAGTTAATCAGAGGTAACGTTAAGTTAACCTAACGAAATGAAGCGGGTGTTCGGTGTTTCAATGTCACTGTCGGTATATTCAAAGTACTGCCATATGCAAGGGTGTCACTTCGTGTTGAAAGTGATGGGGACATAGGGGCTGCGCTCGAAAAGTCTTTTTATGCTGAGGAAGGTTCTAACAGAGTGAAGTGAACCGGAAGTATTTCAGTGACAGCCACTGAAGCATAAGAGCTGGTCGAATTCTGGAAAAGCTAAGGAAAGGTGCCTCAATGCTTCCTTTCATATCCCCTTTAGCATAGGGTACACCGGACCATCCTTTCGAAAGGAAAGGAGAGAATGCCGTCCCACAATTCCTTGCGGCAGCAACATTTAAAGTGGCACACGTTCTCAAACTCGAACGATAAAATCCATCAACCACATTTAGCAAGATCCCTGCAATACAGACGCACATTATGATACTTTAATAAGATTCACAATTACCTTCTTTCTTTTGGTTTGTTTTCTTTTGGCTTTTTTGTAATCTAATACTGTTTCAACACCGTTTTATGTTTCGGGTTGTTGAAATATGCAATGCTAAGTGTTGTATTGGAATTTTTTACAAAAAAAAAATATGGATAAAGGATGTCGATCACATTACCATTGGCTATGAAGCCTTTTCTCTCTTGTGCCATAACTCACTAATATGCATATGTCTTGAGCTGTAATAACTGAGACTCATGCAAGCTGTTGCCGGTAAAATAATCAAAGTGAGGATATTGTTGCAGCGTGTAGGTTCACGTAATGTATTGCCAGCCTTCATTAATTAATTTTACTTCAGTCACAGATGCTGACACCCTCTTCTTAATAAAGCTTGATGACCTCTACAGTAAATGTAATGTATGATCGTGAATGATTAAAATGTTGCCACTAACTGCCTTTTTAGAGTGATCGTTAGTATTGTGCTGTGATGTAAATACATCCATGCTATATAAAAAGTAAACATGGAAGAAGTAAAGTGATGCTGGCCAGATTAGTTAGAGATCTATCTGTGAGAAATAACTTTTTTTTTTTGTTTTGTTTTTTTAGATGACAGGCCTGGACATTGAGAAGGACCAGATCATTGAAATGGCATGCATTATCACAGACTCTGACCTGAACATTTTGGCTGAGGTAACATAAACACCATTGAACAGCCTCTTGTATTCTATTGTGAATTAAACTAATCTGTTCTTGGTTGGTAGGGGCCCAACTTGATAATTAATCAGCCAGACCGGCTGTTGGAAGGGATGTCATTGTGGTGTAAAGAGCATCATGGAAAGGTAAGCTGTTTATGGTCAGATGCTTGGAAGAAAAACGCATAGAAAATCACGTTATTGGGGCCCGAGCATGAAACATGCGGTATCTATTGGAACTTTCTGCAAGGAAACCTTGTTTTGGGGGGCCTAAAGATGCACAAAAACTCACCAAACTTTGCACACATGTCAGAAGTGGTGGAAATATTATGTATTTTATGGGTCCTACACATAAAATACACACTATGCAAAATGGCTCGCTAGCACCACCTGCAAAACTGGAAAAGATTTGCTCCCACGCCACGTTCAAGCTACATGCACAAAATCTTTTGGGAACATTTATCATATTAAGACACAAAAAGCTTCAAAGACCCATACCATAAACTCAACAGTCAATTTTTCACCATTTACTACGTACTTCAATGAACTCCTCGAGAATTATTCCGATCGACTTCAAAGTTTTGCTGTGCAGTCTAAACCCACTTATGATTAAAAGTTGTACAAACGGTGAGTTTTAGTTAGAGCCCGACCAATTTATCGTTTTGCAGATATTATCGGCCGATATAAGCTACTTGCACATATATCTGCACCGGTGTTTATAACAGCCAATATATGACTATATTTAAATGAGAAACAGAGAGCTGGATCCTTTGCTCATGTCATGAGTGTTGCATAGTTTGCCCACCAGAGGGCGCGCTGCTGCTCCTCTGTTCAAAACACTGCAGCACCACAGAACAAAACACCAGCTGACCGCAGTAGCTCTCACACTCAGTGTTCCTGGTGAGTTGGTCATTTGTCACATCAATTACATAACTTAAATAATAATAAAAACAGTCCTCATCACTTCTCCTCTTACCAGACTTACTAACCCTCCTGTTTATCACTTCCCTCTCCGGTGGTGGTTAGGAAATGGTTCCTACTAGTTTTGGATAGAATTAATAACACTGGTAAAGGGATAAACTAAATGTGAATATGCTACATGATCGAAAGTAGTAATTGTGGCAGATTATATGTAAGGTAATAACTATATTTCATGACAAAAAATTATATAATGGTATATAATTTGTTGCCTTTTCAGGAGAGCTTTGTTTATCATTAATATTATAACAGTGACATGAGATTTGATATATGGTATTATTATAAGTTGCAGTAGTAGTATATTGGTATTTTTTTTATAGTTTCTGTTTTGCTGGCCCCCACAATACATACACTGTTAATTTAATGTTCATTATTAATACTACTACATAATTTATAACAAATCAGATATTTGTAAAATGTTTTCTGTAGTTTGATATATTTGACTCTTTATCAAAAATGTAACATTTTGTTGTACTTTTGTTCAAAGTACTATTTATAACAATAAAAAAGTTTCTTTTTATACTTTATTATGTCATGGTATCTTGGTACGGTCTCAACATAACAAATGTTAGGGATATTCTTTGTTTATGTTATGCGTTTCTTAAAATAAGGGGGAAGAAGAATGCCGGCCGGTATATCGGATTTTAAAATACTCAAATATTGAAATTGGCATTGGGCTTAAAACTCCCACATCAGTTGGGCTTTAGTTTTCGTCCATGAGTGTGCCCGTGGTCTGGCATCGAAAATCAACAATTCATCACACAACTGGAAGTTGTCAAATTTGGTACAGATGTGAGCATGTACACTGAAATTATAACATGTATGATAACATCCCTGCCCTGAACACATCCAACATTTACCAACCTTACCTACAGTCACTTAAAGTCATAGCGCCACCTACTGGCAACAGGAAGAGACCTTCAACGAAGCAGCCCCAGCGGCACATTTCACCTACGAAATTTTATTTAAATTTATTTAATTAATATCCAGACATACCAAAAAGCCTCTTGGAGCAATGCCCTAAATCCAACAAGAAGTCGACCATTTTGAATTTCATGACCATTTTTCAATTTGTGATGGGATTTTTTTTAATTTTTTTTTCTGTAAAGTAAGCTAATTTTGGGGGAACTAAACATGCTCAAAAACTTTATATTGACAGATTCCCTGAGAAATGTTTTTCCCCTGGTAGCGCTATGGAGCAAAAGGATACAGTCCTACCAATGCTTTCACACTGAACTGTAATGTAGTATGCCATGCTGCATTGTGTCAATAAAGGCAGAGGAGAACAATATTATGTAGCTGCCTTACCGGAGGCTGCAGTTTCAGGACCCCACAATCCTGTGACCGTAGTTCTTTTGTGACAACGCCATCTAGTGGAGTGGTGGTGGTAATGCACAGGAACACGGAGGAGGTTAACCCTGTCTGCTAACACGTCGGCCGTGAGGCTGTAGGGTTAACTTGGTGGCATATAATCAATAACTTAAGTTTAGGCACACACTCGGTGGTGGTAGTGGTAAGGGTAATTGGCTTGGGGGGGCTGTCAGGAGTAACCTAGCTAGCTAGCCAGCCAGCTAGCTGGCAGTATCAAAGTAAACAAAGGTCCTAGAAATGCAGTTCCGGTCCTAGAATTGCGGTCCTGAAACTACCTCTGGTACTGCAGCTACATACTACTCGAGGAGAAGCCTGTTCAAGTATGTATACAATGCATTTTGGTAACACTGAATGTCAACAAACTTACTTTCTTACAAAAAAAGACACGATAATCAAGGTCAATATTCTCATCTCATCATTGGAAGAAAGCAAATAAGTATATTTGCCAAAATGGCAAACTATGTAGATAAGAGAAGTTGTCTATTAATTTATTATTATTGTTTTATATCCTGTTTAAAGCCAGTTTAACTGTGTCTCAGTCAGGGCTGACCCAGGCTGTGCGGGACAGTAAAATTACCCTGGAACAAGCAGAGTATGAGTTCCTGTCCTTCGTCAGACAGCACACCCCGCCAGGGCAGTGTCCCCTTGCCGGTGAGTTACTTTTAAGCACCAGGCGCCGGTTCCACCAACTGGTCTTTATGCCTAGTGCAAACTACACAACTTTCAATGTCGGCTGATCGCTGTTGAGACTATTCGACTTGCTGCCTTGTAACGGGAGTCTTGAAGTCATTGTGGTGTTCACACTACATGACTAATCTGCGACAGGGGGTCACACATTACATGAGCTGACAATGACTTTCTCACCCAACAACTAGTCTCCAAACCACATTTTGTTTTAGAGGGGGGGAGGGAGGGGGGGGGGGGCGGAGAGCCTACACAATATACACACAGAGGTACAGACAGTAAAGGTGATGTTACTATAGACTAATGAAAAATGGTACAAATATTTAAAGTAGTGTTAATGATAATAATTGTAATGTTAATGATTATAATAACAATAATAACAATAGGACTAGTAACAATAATTGTAGCAGAGGGTGTCGAGCAGGAACACGGGGGCAGCAGGTGACCTGCAGCCACAGATCCAGACTCCACAGCTCCAGAGCCAGAAACACCTGCAGGAAGTGATAGGAGGAGAGAGGAGAGGGACGAGAAAGCACAAGACTACCGGAAAGGGGAGAAGTTGTGTTAATGGGATGAGGTTGCATACAGAGGGAGAGGAAGTAGAGGAGAGAGGAGCTCAGTGCATCATGGGAAATCCCCCGGCAGTCTAGGCCTATAGCAGCATAACTAAGGGATGGTTCAGGACTACCTGAGCCAGCCCTAACTATAAGCATTATCAAAGAGGAAAGTCTTAAGCCTACTCTTAAATGTGGAGATGGTGTCTGCCTCCTGAACCCAAACTGGAACCTGGTTCCACAGGAGAGGAGCTTGATAGCTGAACGCTCTGGCTCCTAGTCTACTTTTGGAGACTCTAGGAACCACAAGTAACCCTGCATTCTGGGAGCGCAGTGCTCTGGTGGGGTAGTACGGTACTATGAGCTCTTTAAGATAAGATGGTGCCTGACCATTAAGAGCTTTGTAGGTAAGAAGAATGATTTTAAATTCTATTCTGGATTTTACTGGAAGCCAATGCAGAGAAGCTAAAACAGGAGAAATGTGATCTCTTTTCCTGGTTCCTGTCAGAACACGTGCTGCAGCATTCTGGATTAGCTGAAGAGTCTTAATGGA
>NC_060172.1:35100503-35111128 GCF_021292245.1 Micropterus dolomieu
TTTAAGATAAGATGGTGCCTGACCATTAAGAGCTTTGTAGGTAAGAAGAATGATTTTAAATTCTATTCTGGATTTTACTGGAAGCCAATGCAGAGAAGCTAAAACAGGAGAAATGTGATCTCTTTTCCTGGTTCCTGTCAGAACACGTGCTGCAGCATTCTGGATTAGCTGAAGAGTCTTAATGGACTTTTTCGAGCAGCCTGATAATAGGGAATTGCAGTAATCCAGCCTAGAAGTAACAAATGCATGGACTAGTTTTTCTGCATCATTTTTAGACAGGATGTTCCTGATTTTCGCAATATTACGTAGTTGAAAAAAGGCGGTCCTTGAAATTTGCTTAACGAGAGAGTTAAACAACATAGCCTGATCAAAGATAACTCCAAGATTCCTCCGAGGACAGATCTTGACTCCATGACTAACTTTGGCATGCATGGAGGATTCATCGTTAACATGTACAAACTGAAATCGATCTGATAAATAGGACTTAAACCAGCTTAGAGCGGTTCCTTTAATGCCAATGAAATGTTCCAGTCTCTGCAATAGGATCTGATGGTCAATGGTATCAAATGCAGCACTAAGATCTAATAAAGCCAGTACAGAGACAAGTCCTTTGTCTGATGCAATAAGGAGGTCATTAGTAATTTTCACCAGTGCTGTCTCTGTGCTATGATGAGCTCTGAATCCTGACTGAAAATGCTCAAATAAATTATTGCTCTGTAGAAAGTCACACAGCTGTTTAGCAACTGCTTTCTCCAGGATCTTAGAGAGAAATGGAAGGTTAGATATAGGTCTATAGTTGGCTAAAACATCTGGATCAAGTTTGGGCTTTTTCAGAAGAGGTTTAATTACAGCTACTTTAAAGTACTGTGGTACATAGCCTGTTGATAAAGATAGATTGATCATATCTAGTATAGAAGTGCTGACTAAGGGTAAAACGTCTTTAAGCAGCCTAGTCAGGATGGGGTCTAAGAGGCAGGTTGATGGTTTAGATCAGAGGTATTGAATTAGAATTCAAAGAGGTCCAGTTAGAGAAAATTTCCCGAAGCAAAGGTCCGTAACATCAAAACAACTAACTTGCGTTATCATTCAGTACCATAACATATAGTTGTATCAACATACAGGTGCTGGTCATATAATTAGAATATCATCAAAAAGTTGATTTATTTCAGTAATTCCATTCAAAAAGTGAAACTTTTGATATTATATTCATTCATTACACACAGACTGATATATTTCAAATGCTTATTTAATTTAATTGTGATGATTAAAACTGACAACTAATGAAAATCCCAAATTCAGTATCTCCGAAAATTAGAATATTACTTAAGACCAATACAAAAAAAGGATTTTTAGAAATGTTGGCCAACTGAAAAGTATGAACATGAAAAGTATGAGCATGTACAGCACTCAATACTTAGTTGGGGCTCCTTTTGCCTGAATTACTGCAGCAATGCGGCATGGCATGGAGTCGATCAGTCTGTGGCACTGCTCAGGTGTTATGAGAGCCCAGGTTGCTCTGATAGTTGCCTTCAGCTCTTCTGCATTGTTGGGTCTGGCGTATCACATCTTCCTCTTCACAATACCCCATAGATTTTCTATAGGGTTAAGGTCAGGCGAGTTTGCTGGCCAATTAAGAACAGGGATACCGTGGTCCTTAAACCAGGTACTGGTAGCTTTGGCACCGTGTGCAGGTGCCAAGTCCTGTTGGAAAATGAAATCTGCATCTCCATAAAGTTGGTCAGCAGCAGGAAGCATGAAGTGCTCTAAAACTTCCTGGTAGACGGTTGCGTTGGCCTTGGACCTCAGAAAACACAGTGGACCAACACCAGCAGATGACATGGCACCCAAACCATCACTGACTGTGGAAACTTTACACTGGACTTCAAGCAATGTGGATTCTGTGCCTCTCCTCTCTTCCTCCAGACTCTGGGACCTTGATTTCCAAAGGAAATGCAAAATTTACATAACTTTGGACCACTTAGCAGCAGTCCAGTCCTTTTTGTCTTTAGCCCAGGCGAGACGCTTCTGACGCTGTATCTTGTTCAAGAGTGGCTTGACACAAGGAATGCGACAGCTGAAACCCATGTCTTGCATACGTCTGTGCGTGGTGCTTCTTGAAGCACTGACTCCAGCTGCAGTCCACTCTTTGTGAATCTCCCCCACATTTTTGAATGGGTTTTGTTTCACAATCCTCTCCAGGGTGCTGTTATCCCTACTGCTTGTACACTTTTTTCTACCACATCTTTTCCTTCCCTTCGCCTCTCTATTAATGTGCTTGGACACAGAGCTCTGTGAACAGCCAGCCTCTTTAGCAATGACCTTTTGTGTCTTGCCCTCCTTGTGCAAGGGGTCAATGGTCGTCTTTTGGACAGCTGTCAAGTCAGCAGTCTTCTCCATGCTTGTGTAGCCTACAGAACTAGACTGAGAGACCATTTAAAGGCCTTTGCATGTGTTTTGAGTTAATTAGCTGATTAGAGTGTGGCACCAGGTGTCTTCAATATTGAACCTTTTCACAATATTCTAATTTTCTGAGATACTGATTTTGGGGTTTTCATTAGTTGTCAGTTATAATCATCCAAATTAACAGGAATGAACACTTGAAATATATCAGTCTGTGTGGAATGAATGTATACATTATACAAGTTTCACTTTTTGAATGGAATTACTGAAATAAATCAACTTTTTGATGATATTCTAATTATATGACCAGGACCTGTATGTTTTTAGTCAACAACGGACTGTCAAATCAAACAATATTTCAGTCATATTATTTCAGGACATATTTCAGTTTTCACATCAAACTGGAGGGATAAAAAATAATAACTGATAATAAATTCTAAATTTAAATAAACTAAAATAAAGTGCCTAATTTTTTGAAAAAATGAAATAAAAAGTGTAGCTTGAAGTGATGAAGTGTAGAAGTGTGTAACCAATTTTATAATAAACACTTAACTGAACAGCTGTAATGCCTCCTCTTCTCTTTCATTCCCTCTTACAGAGCTACCACTTTCCTACTTTCTCTTGTTCAGTGAGAAACGTGAGCTCTAGCTTATCCTACCAGCTGGCACTGGAGATCTATGAGAGATTCTGGTTTTGAACTGCCTGTGGGAGGAATGTACATGTAAAAATCTGTACATTCTTGATTAAAAGCCATGTGAAATCTCTTTTCCCTTTCATCTCCTCAATTCGTGTGTTTCCAAAACGTCTCTGGTAAATCTCGCGGACTCGACTCGCAAGCATCGGAATGCACAGATTTGATTGGCTGAGCAGTGTCACATGAGGCGATTCAATCACAGGAGATTGGTTTCTGAGTTTCCTGGGCCGTTAAACCAATACAGTAAATGCTAGAAAAGTTGCGCGGGTTAAAATAGAAATGCTCCGTCACGAGGTAGTAAGTCTCAATAATAAATCGGCTGTAGGTCGGCTGTCCGGAGAGGACAGCGGCTGGGTCCGGATCCGGACCACGGTCCGCCTATTAGTGACCACTGGTTTAGATGAAGATGAAGGTTCCTGAGTTTAGAGATAAGTTGGTGCCAGTTAAGGGGAATTGTCTTGGGGAATTTTGTTTCTAATAATTAGAATTTTATCATTAAAGAAGCTCATGGCATTACGGAGGGCCTTCCTATAAGTTTTAAGACTGTCTTGCCAAATTAAACGAGAATTGTCCAGTTTGGTGAAACGCCAGTTCCTCTCAAGTTTCTGCGATATTTGCTTTAATTTGCGAGTTTCATTATTATACCATGGAGCTAACCGTCTTTGTTTTATTGTTTTCTTTTTTAGAGGGGCTACAGAGTCGAGTGTCATTCGCAGCGAGCCGGCAGCACAATCAACAAGATGATCGATTTGAGAGGGACTGAAACTAGCATAGGAGTCCTTTGTGACTTGATAATGAATTTAGAGCTGATGGAATCGCATCCTTAAATTTAGCTACAGCACTACCAGACAGGCATCTTGTATAAAAAACTTTGCCCAATGGCGTGTAGTTCAGCAATACAAACTCAAAAGTTATCAAACAGTGGTCGGATAAAGAGGGATTCTGTGGGAACACTATTAAATGTTCAATTTCAATACCATACACCAAAACAAGGTCGAGGGTGTGGTTAAAACAGTGAGTCGGTTCATGAACACTCTGAGAGAAGCCAATGGAATCTAACAGAGATAAACGCAGTACTAAAGCTGTCATTCTCAACGTCCACATGAATATTAAAATCCCCTACAATAATAACTTTGTCCGTTTTAAGGACTAAAGTTGACAAAAACTCTGCAAATTCAGATAAGAATTCAGAGTACGGACCAGGTGCTCGGTACACTATAACAAAGAATTGGTTGCAATGATTTCCAACTTGGGTGTGAAAGACTAAGAACAAGGCTTTCAAATGAGTTATAATATAGTTTAGGTTTAGAGCTGATTAGTAGGCTAGAGTCAAAGATAGCTGCAACTCCACCTCCTCGGCCTGTGCCTCAAGGAATGTGAGTATTAATCTGACTGGGAGGGGTGGATTCATTTAAGCTAACATATTCTCCATCACCCAGCCAGGTTTCAGTAAGACAAAATATATCAATATCATAATCTGATATAAGTTCATTTACTAGTACACCTTTAGAAGAGAGAGATCTGATGTTTAAGAGTCCACATTTAATTCTTGTGGTTTTAATTTTTATGAGGTCTTTATGCACAGCTCCTCTTCTGTTTACCTTTGATTTAAATAATTTCAGTTGTCGGGGGGCAGACACCGTCACTATGGGGCTTTCACTAGGTAACTCCTGAAATGGAGGAGCAGAGAAGTGTGTTAGACTGCGACTCTGCCTCCTGGTCTCAACTTTGGATTTTCATGGATTTGGTCCACTAATAAACTTGGCCAGATTTCTAGAAATGAGAGCTGCTCCTTCCCAAGTGGGATGGATGCCGTCTCTCCGAATCAGACCAGGTCTTCCCCAGAAAGTCTGCCAATGATCTACAAAGCCCACATCGTTTGCTGGCCACACCTCGACAACCAGTGGAGAAATGACTACATACAGCTATACATCACGGGTATTTGATACACTGCTGATTTAGCAGGTTTTCCTACTTACAAAGCAAATTATTTAAAAATCATACGAGATTTCCTGGATTTTTGTTTCCGTCTCTCACAGTTGAAGTGTACCTATGATAAGAATTACAGACCTCTAAATGCTTTGTAAGTAGGATAACCTGCAAAATCAGCAGTTTATCAAATACTTGTTCTCCCACTGTACATTCATTTAGATCTCCGTAACCGCAAGTCCCTTTAATTTCAAACTCTGGTCATCTATTCGCCACGGGACCTTGAGGCCACGGCAGGGCGCCCTGGTTGACTTGCACGGCCCGAGAGGGACGGGGCTGGCGCCGGGGGGTTTGGACCCAAGCCCAAGCGGGCTCCCAGTACAGCGAAGCGGCTAGGAACCCTATTGTTTTCGCTAGGATTTTATTTTTTTTCTTCCTTAAAGAAAACTGATTCTGCGGCCTAGATGATAAGAGCTACAGACACAGGGTAGGTCCAAATATTGTCAGTGACCTCAGGCGCAAAAATTTGCACACTTCTACCTCTAGGGGGCTCTATGACATACATTTTTTTTGCGTTTGGCTATGGAACTCCCGCATACAAAGGCGCATATCAAAAACCTTATATCCACGTGTTCTGGAGATCCAGCTGAATCTAATGGTATAGACTTTTTTTCCCGCTACATCTTGAAAACTGAAAAACCTATTTTAATTAAATTCTCCGAAGCCACAAGTCAGATTGACACCAAATTTGGCACGGATAATCTCTGGACCAAGCTGATATACAAAAATTGTTAAAATGATACGCTAATAAATGTTTGCGAAAAGCGCTATACGCAGGAAGTGATGTCATATCTTAGGTTGGGAATGGCCGATCAACACCAAACTTGAGGACCTTACGTGCCATACCCCCGTCAGGGGCTATGCAAAATTTGGTGCAGTTAGCCGCTAGTTGGTGCTATTAAAACATGCATTTTATGTCTCCATAACCACAAGTCCGATTGATACCAAATTTAGGGCAATTGTTCCCCATGGGGCCCTGATGACACCTGAGAAAAATTGTGCAATTCGGCCTAAAGGTGGCTCTATAATCGAAGCTCAAATGCCGTCAGCAAATCCCATTCATTTCAATGGGATTTTCAACCAAGCCATATTTTGCCTCATAACTACGTCCCACTACATCGCACATTCTGCCGATTCCGATGTTATAGAACACGCCTCTGTGCAATGACGTTTTCATTTCACTGAATCAAGAAAACTGAAAAACCTATTTTAATTAACTCCTCCCAAGCCAAAAGTTTGATCGGCATGAAACTTGGCACAGACCATCTCAGGACCAAGCCGATAAAACTTTGTAGAGGGAATTTTGATCCACTAAAAAACATCCAAATTATAAGCTAACAAATGTTTGCACAAACGCTAAAACAGGATGTCATGTCAGATCTTACATTTTCAACGGACAATCTACACCAAACTCGGGGACCTTATCTGGCACAACCTCCCGAGGGCTGTGTGAAATTTGGCATCAATCGGGCTCTAGGTTGCACTATTCATTGGAAATCAAATAACACTCCCATTGACATACATTAATTTTATATCTCCGTAACCGCAAGTCCCTTTAATTTCAAACTATGGTCATCTATTCACCATGGGCCCCTGAGGCCATGACAGGGCGCCTGGGTCGACTTGAACGCCCCCTGCGGGGCGAGGGGCGCGGCTGGCAACGGGAGGCATGGACCCGGCTTACAATTACTTGCAGTTCTAGTTATTTTTTAACTTTTTAGCAGGAGTTGTCTGAATTACAGAGAGGTGAAGGTGAGTTAAACATTTTTTGTAGTGAAAATGTAGCTGCCTTCTCTTTAGGTCTGCAACTAATGATTATTTTTGTAGTCGAGTAATCTATTTATTTGCTTAGTCGACTAGTCATGATTATTTTTGGCACCCCATAACCCTAATTAAACCATTTAACTAATTAAATATATTTCAAGTGAATTACTTATCTCCAACACACAGCCTAACTAGCTCACATTACCATTAAGTGAACAAGGTTTACTATTCAGAATGAACAGTAGTATCAACGCCAGGGGAAAAATAGGGAAGAAGACAAAACAGGGTAGGCTACTCCTATAAGTCCAGGGCTCAACTAGGGCTGGATAATTAAACGATAACAATAATTATCACAATATAATTTTTTTTCAATAACAATAAAACAAATGTTCAATAAATGTTTGCTTTTATTCACTTGAATCATACACGAATTAGGACTTAATTTTTCTTAAGATGTTTAATCTGTTGAGGAAAAAGGACTGAAAAAGGTTTTACTTAATTTTTTATTAGATATTTGTTGACAAAGAATTTATCATAAATATTTTGAATGTTCTATCTCAGACCACTGTTGTGATCCACTGTTTGGCATCAAGTGTTGACCATAAAGAAAAGTTTAAACCACAATTAGCCATCAGGTTTCTTCAACTTTCAATCAGGAGCAACAATCAGCCGTTAAACTTGAAAGAAAAAACTATTTGAGACTTATCGTGATAATTATCGACATCGAAAGATATGAAACTTTTCATCATGATAACATTTTTGGCCATATCGTCCAGCCCTAGGCTCGTCAATAACAGTGGCCTGATGGCCTGGGCCCAGTAAAAAGTAACGTTGGGACAGTTGAACTAGCAACTCACTGGCCCAATCGGGCCACTGCAAAAACATTAGTATTTAAAATAAATAAATTAGAAACTCAACATCCTGCAGTTGCTTTGCAGCTCACGTTGTCCAATCCAGATTTGTTATTACGTGACGAGTGGTTGTCAAATGTTATTTCTTTAATCTCAATCAAGCAGCAGCCTCTGGGTCTGAAAGTGAAACCATGCAGATGGAACTTAAACTTGCATTCTCTCCACTGGTTGCAAAAAGAAGTCGGGTTCCATTAGAAATAATGGTAAAATGGTGCTACTTCTCTGAATTATTACCTCAGTAAACACTTTCATAATGAGTTTATGGTCTCAGTCGCTAGTTTCATGTATTCTTCAACACAACATGATGTTCATTGAGTAAATTATGGTCGTAATTCGGGGGAAATTGACAATGCAGCATATAGTTTTGGGCGGTACTACCATGGCGACTTGTATCCGCTGCTTTATGTACATTTATTTTGTGAAATTGCTGTCAGCAGGAGAGAGAGGGTGTCATGTTTGAGTCTGTTAGCATGTTTTGTTTTAAAAGTGAATTGTTTTATTAACCTTTTTTATTTTTTATAATTTTAACTGTGATTACATTTGAGTTTATTTTTCAATATCCAGGATGTATTTAATAACCAATAAAACATGTTAACAGTATAACATAACTTAAGTCTTTGGTTTTGTTGTAACACTGATAAATAACTTTTGGAAGGAGGGCCAGTAAAAATTATCTTCGGGCCAGTAAGTTTCAAACCAATTGGCCCGGTGTGGCCAATTGCAAAAAAGTTTTACATTGAGCCCTGAAGTCACTGATTTACTATTGCACTTAACATGTTTGCTAACACAACCAAAAGAGCATTCTCTTAGGCAGCACCTTGAGACCTCAAAACCAAGAATGCAAAGAACTGTGGAGAGGCTGCTTGTGGAGCTTGTCAACCCCTAAAACGTTTAAGCACATTTTGAATTTGAATATTTAAGTTCCACACAGTTGATTTCTCGCCTCACAACCTCTCAAAAGTGAATTTAGTGATGAAATAGCAATACAGCAATACAAAACTTGTAAAAATAAAAAAAAGACCGTTCTGCTGTTAGCCTCTCTGTTGCTTTCCGCTTCACGCATGAATGCTTCTTCTTCGTGAGTAGTCTTACAGTCAAGCAGACATGGCAGACCGTGGAAACGATACTGCCCCTAGCATTCCATGTAGTGCATTGCAGTTAGTTGTAATTAACAACCAGAAATGTTCTTAATGACAAGATTGCTAACATCTCTGTAACGACGCACTGACAAATAAATTTCACGTAGATGAATTTTTAGAATCAACGTTGTTGATTATGTCGACTAATCGTTGCAGCCCTATTGCTCTGCCAGCTACAGATATTTAGCGTGCTAGATATCTGTCTGGCATCAGCAATCCATCATCGAGCCTCTTTGATACGTCATTGAGTAGTAAACACAACGATCATCTTGTTGATAGTGCTGCAGGCTCGCTACAAATGACACTCGACTCTGTAGCCCCTCTAAAAAAGAAAATAATAAAACAAAGACGGTTAGCTCCATGGTATAATACTGAAACTCACAAATTAAAGCAAATATCGCGGAAACTTGAGAGGAATTGGCGTTTAATTTGGCAAGATAGTCTTAAAACTTGTAGGAAGGCCCTCCGTAATGCCAGAGCAGCGTACTACTCGTCATTAATAGAGGAAAATAGGAACAACCCCAGGTTTCTTTTCAGCACTGTAGCCAGGCTGACAAAACTATTAGAAACAAAATTCACCAAGACCTGCCCTCAACTGGCACCGACTTATCTCTAAACTCAGGAACCTTTTGAAACAGCTGTAGAACCAGATATATGTTTAGACTGTTTTGCTTCC
Organism: Micropterus dolomieu; assembly: GCF_021292245.1. Classification (NCBI taxonomy): domain Eukaryota; kingdom Metazoa; phylum Chordata; class Actinopteri; order Centrarchiformes; family Centrarchidae; genus Micropterus; species Micropterus dolomieu. The sequence continues at coordinate 35,110,077 of NC_060172.1, forward strand.
CTCAATCTTTACCAACTAACTTCAATAATTTCTTCATCTAAACCATCAACCTGCCTCTTAGACCCCATCCCTACTAGGCTGCTTAAAGATGTTTTACCCTTAGTCAGCAGGCTATGTACCACAGTACTTTAAAGTAGCTGTAATTAAACCTCTTCTGAAAAAGCCCAACCTTGATCCAGATGTTTAGCCAACTATAGACCTATATCTAACCTTCCATTTCTCTCTAAGATCCTGGAGAAAGCAGTTGCTAAACAGCTGTGTGACTTTCTACAGAGCAATAGTTTATTTGAGGATTTTCAGTCAGGATTTAGAGTTCATCATAGCACAGAGACAGCACTGGTGAAAATTACTAACGACCTCCTTATTGCATCAGACAAAGGACTTGTCTCTGTACTGGTTTTATTAGATCGTAGTGCTGCATTTGATACCATTGACCATCAGATCCTACTGCAGAGACTGGAATATTTCATTGGCATTTAAGTCCTATTTATCAGATTGATTTCAGTTTGTACATGTTAATGATGAGTCCTCCATGCACGCCAAAGTTAGTCATGGAGTTCCTCAAGGATCTGTCCTCGGACCAATCCTGTTCACTTTATATAGCTAAACTCCAAATGTGCCTGGATGACCTGTAATTTTCTAATGTTAAACTCAGATAAAACTGAAGTTATTGTTCTGGGGCCTAAGCACCTCCGTGACGCATTATCTAAAGATATAGTTTCCCTTGATGGCATCGCCCTGGCCTCCAGCACCACTGTGAGGAATCTTGGAGTTATCTTCGATCAGGACATGTCGTTTAAGTCTCACATTAAGCAAATTTCAAGGACCGCCTTTTTTCACCTACGTAATATTGCGAAAATCAGGAACATCCTGTCTAAAAATGATGCAGAAAAACTAGTCCATGCATTTTTTACTTCTAGGCTGGATTACTGCAATTCCTTATTATCAGGCTGCTCGAAAAAGTCCATTAAGACTCTTCAGCTGATCCAGAATGCTGCAGCACGTGTTCTGACAGGAACCAGCAAAAGAGATCACATTTCTCCTGTTTTAGC
>NC_060172.1:35111228-35116263 GCF_021292245.1 Micropterus dolomieu
TTATCAGGCTGCTCGAAAAAGTCCATTAAGACTCTTCAGCTGATCCAGAATGCTGCAGCACGTGTTCTGACAGGAACCAGGAAAAGAGATCACATTTCTCCTGTTTTAGCTTCTTTGAATTGGCTTCCAGTAAAATCCAGAATAGAATTTAAAATCATTCTTCTTACCTACAAAGCTCTTAATGGTCAGGCACCATCTTATCTTAAAGAGCTCATAGTACCTTACTACCCCACCAGAGCACTGCGCTCCCAGAATGCAGGGTTACTTGTGGTTCCTAGAGTCTCCAAAAGTAGACTAGGAGCCAGAGCGTTCAGCTATCAAGCTCCTCTCCTGTGGAACCAGGTTCCAGTTTGGGTTCAGGAGGCAGACACCATCTCCACATTTAAGAGTAGGCTTAAGACTTTCCTCTTTGATAAAGCTTATAGTTAGGGCTGGCTCAGGTAAGTCCTGAACCATCCCTGTGTCGTCACAGGGATGAAAGGGAAGTGGTTGGACTACAAATTACATTCACACGAAAGGTATATAACTCAATAAAGGAGAGGGGGAAAAAGCATAATACCACCTCTTTAAGATCAGCTAAGTCGGTCTGTTGGCGCAACTGGACCCAGTAGCAGAACTTTGATAACCTATTACTTAACGGATTTGGCTCCTACAGTCATGTTTTCTGATTCCTTTTCCTGCAGGTAACTCTGTGCATGCAGACAAGAGGTTCCTGGACAAGTACATGGCACAGTTTATGTACCACCTTCACTACAGGATCATTGATGTTAGCACCATCAAGGAGCTTTGCAGGCCAGTCTTTGTTTGACGGAGTTATTGTAATAAATCCTCTTTCTGTGTAGGGCTGCAAGAAATGGCTGTTTTGATAGTCGATTAATTTATCCATTATTAAAACAAACGACTATTTCTCTGCATCTTATTTATCTATCAGCTTTTAAATTTAGGTTGAGGTTGTTTTAGGTATGTGCTAATTAACAATAAAGAGAAAATAATTAATACTGCATTTAAAAATAGATATATTATTAACTTAACAGAATATCTAAGTGAATCAAGTCCTGTCATAGACCAAACAGGTATAAACGGTAAGAAATGACTGTGTGTGACGGTGTGCGCTGCACTCATCTGTCCAGCTGATCTGCTGGTAACAAGACATATGAGGACAGGAGAAACATATCTGAAAGCAACACAGAATGGCTGAGAGCTTGACTGCATTATATTGTTTTAGAGTTTTAGATTTTGAATAGTCAGCTGCCACCTGAATGTAGTGTTTCCCTTTACATAAATAAAAACATTTCAACCAGGAAAAAATCACCAGAATGCAGGAAAAGTTTAATTCTCAAAATGTTCAGATGATTCAGCATTAAAGATATCTTAAAAACAGTGTTATAATCTCATCTCGACTTTGTGAACCTGATATTGTGTCTCGTCTCATCTCGTGAAGTACATGTGTCGTTGCACCCCTACTTTTAACATTAAGCTAGCTACCGTAGCGGTTGAAGTGTGAAATGTTCCCACACTTTAGGGATTTTACGTAGTGAAGGTGTTACCATTGCTGATGTTGCTAAATTAACTTTTCACTTCACTTGATGACGTTATGAACTAATGGATAAATAAATTTGTTGGCAACTAATTTCATCATTGATTTTTAACTATGTTGATTATTTGTGGCACTCCTAGTTCTTTTAGTGCTCTGTTTTGCTGATATTTTCCTTCCTGTCCTCATTAATGGCACTATGGCATTGCCAGTTTGCATGTCAGTTTAAATATTGCATTGCTGAGTAGGTAACTCAATGATTAGTATCTCTACTTAAAAGGTACATCAGATGAAATAAAAAGTAGTATGGCATTCTCTTCAATGTTACTGTATATGACCAGCTTAAACAGACATTTATTTTTGTTTTTCTTCTATAAACACTTTCAGACGGTGGTTTCCAGAGGAATACAGTATGGTGCCTCACAAGAGAGCAACCCACAGGTAAACAATCACATCAGCATAATCATGTACACTAGTCATTGCTTAAAGGATGTTTCTGGTTTATTTCATCTGAATTTGCACTTTTGCCTTTGTTGTCAATTATGATTACACTGTACTCACCAAAGTAACTGCTAAGATCTTTGAACACGGTGACAGGGCAGATTAGAAACAAACCAACAGTTAATCGAGATTATCTACCACTTAATTTGAAGGTCAAACTGAAAGTGAGCTCAACAAAAATGTCTATAATTCCTCATTGTACAGGAAAACTTTGTCTGTTGTAAATATACATCACAGTTTACAGAACCACTTTATGCTTAAACTTTTACCTTTGGGTAAAATGATTACCTAAACTACAGTACTGTAGTTGCGCCATGGCAAAGGCTGTGGATGCTTATGTACATGTGCTTTATTATTTTTTTATTTTTTAATAAATTTGCAAAGATTTTAAACAAACTTCTTTCATGTTGTCATTATGGGGTAGTGTTTGTAGAATTTTGAGAAAAATAATGAATTTCATCCATTTTTGCAATAAGGCTGTAACATAAAGTGTGGAAAAAATGAAGCGGATGCCAATCAGCCACTGTAGTAGGTAGACTAAAAGTAGGACTAAAATTAAAGCGATCTTATATCTCCACATCTGTGTTTGTAATTAACATGAAACTTGGACTAGTAGTTTCCTGTGCCGCCCTGAGGTTGTGTGAAAACGTTTGCAGCAATCGGGCACTAGGTGGTGCCCTTGTTGAAAACTCATGAAATACGTTAAAAAACATTTGCAAATTGTTTTTAAGTAGATTTGGGTGGGATAGAATGGTGCACACATGGCAGACGGCAAAATATATAAATGGCCGCCAGCAGCTGGCGCTATAATTTGGGTAAGTGCATTTTGGCTCGCAACTCTCACATAATATGTTGCACATTCAAATACCTTATGTGCACGTATTCCCTGAATTTAACTGCATCTCAAAACATAGGACATGACTATTTTAGCATATAATTATTTTTTTGCGTAATGTGCAAAATCTGTTTTTTCATACTCCTCCTAGGCGGTAAGTTCGATCTATACAAGTCTTTGCACAGACACTATGGACCCTCATGATCAAAAGTTAAATAATAATTTTGATAGTCCTTTAAATGCCCTAGTTTTAAAGGAACCGCTTTCGTACGTTATGGTCAAATCAGGAAGTGAGCTCCACATAGCACATTCGTTTAACACAAAACTTGGCTTGAAATGAATTTGAATTATCTTTTAAGTTGTGGTGTGGACTCACTCAGAATGTTCAGAAGAATATGCACAAAATTTACCTTTGGTTCTCTCCTTCAGAGCCTTGGACGACATTCGGGAGAGCATTAAAGAGCTGCAATACTACAGAGCCAATATCTTCAAAGTCTCAACAGAGGAGAAGAAGCGCAAAATTGTAGAAAACGGAAACGGCAACCAATGTTGAATAGAGCTTTTGCTGTTGTGTTGCTGTATTTCCCAAAGAAAGCCATTTCATCATTTAATGTGATTTGTTTGTCCTCAGTAATTTTTGTTTCTGTTCATATTTAACTGCCCAATGATCTTTTGTTACTCTGTTGTGCATTTTAGAGGTTTAATCAAAGGGAGGAAGATTCTAAAAGCAGTTTATTCAAAAGAAAAGTTTAAAAGAGGAAAACGTGACCATTGGTAGTTTGGAGTTTTGTAATTATTGAGACATCTTTATTCTGGGATTGACCCTCATTTTCCCTTGTTTTTAAAATAAAACCAAATAAACAATGGTCTCTGAGGAAAAAGTCTAGTCCGCTAGTGTCATCTTTATTAACTAAATGCCATACACACCAAATGTAACAGTTTGGTGCATGTAGAAGGTTCGGGCAGGAAGATTGACTTGAGAGTGTTTATGGACACAGCGGTTTCAAGCTGTGAGCTGCTGGAGCAGCTGGAAAATTTAACATTTTAGGAGGTGATGTGACAGACAAACAAAGTCTATATGGAAAAAAATATCTTGTCCTCTCTAGTGTGATTGCTGTAGATGTTTTACTTTATTTTTTTTACTAACCGCAAACAGTTACACTCCAAATTCAAATCACCTTCCCCCACTGCCAAACTGAGTGACACTCCGCCTGTGGAGTCACATGGCCCCGTGGGGTCACTCTGCGCTTCTCATGTGAACAGACACCAGACAAGCACTCTGTGAGTAAGCGGAAGGCACTCTATACAGGTGCTGGTCATATAATTAGAAGATCATCAAAAAGTTGATTTATTTCAGTAATTCCATTCAAAAAGTGAAAATTGGATATTATATTCATTCATTACACACAGACTGATATATTTCAAATGTTTATTTCATTTAATTGTGATGATTAAAACTAATGAAAATCCCAAATTCAGTATCTCGGAAAATTTTAATATTACTTAAGACCAATACAAAAAAAAGGATTTTTAGAAATGTTGGCCAACTGAAAAGTATGAACATGAAAAGTATGAGCATGTACAGCACTCAATACTTAGTTGGGGCTCCTTTGGCCTGAATTACTGCAGCAATGCGGCGTGTCCATCAGTCTGTGGCACTGCTCAGGTGTTATTCAATTCAATTTTATTTACAGTGGGTACGGAAAGTATTCAGACCCCTTTAAATTTTTCACTCTTTGTTTCATTGCAGCCATTTTCCAAAAATCAAAAAAGTTCATTTTATTTCTCAGTAATGTACACTCAGCACCCCATCTTGACAGAAAAAAACAGAAATGTAGAAATTGTTGCAAATTTATTAAAAAAGAAAAACTGAAATATCACATGGTCATAAGTATTCAGACCCTTTGCCGTGACACTCATATTTAACTCAGGTGCTGTCTATTTCTTCTGATCATCCTTGAGATGGTTCTACACCTTCATTTGAGTCCAGCTGTGTTTGATTATACTGATTGGACTTGATTAGGAAAGCCACACACCTGTCTATATAAGACCTTACAGCTCACAGTGCATGTCAGAGCAAATGAGAATCATGAGGTCAAAGGAACTGCCTGAAGAGCTCATAGACAGAATTGTGGCAAGGCACAGATCTGGCCAAGGTTACAAAA
>NC_060172.1:35116363-35131010 GCF_021292245.1 Micropterus dolomieu
AATGTATACATTATACAAGTTTCACTTTTTGAATGGAATTACTGAAATAAATCAACTTTTTGATGATATTCTAATTATATGACCAGCACCTGTAGATAGTAACTACTGCAATGGCTTCTGTGCCCTACTGTATTCCTTCATAGACTAGCTTAAAGTAAAACTAAGTAACGTTAGTTGATAGGCTATGTTATTATATTATATATTATTCATATAGCTGATAAATCTAGTCATGCAAACGCCCTCCTGTTAATGTCCCGATAACTGTTCAGTGAACACTTCAGGGAAGTCACAAACGGCGAGGATCAGTCTCTCATCCATCATCTTTTTGTGCTGTGTGTCACGTACAGAAAGTTCAAGTCAACTCAACTTTGGCAGGGGCGGGCGTGTGCGTGAGACGAGCACAACTGCGACAGTTTCATGGGAACACGCCTGCTTGTCACTATGTCACAATGCCCATGCCTCCCTTCCTACACGCTCGCCTCTCATTGAAAATGAATTACGAGACGCGTAAATCGCTTCCCATGTGAAAAGGCCTTGACAGGTCAGTGGAAGATGCAGTCAACTTGGGACTGCATTACATTCTGCAACACCTCGACTCTCCAGGGACATATGCAAGGATCCTGTTCGTGGACTTCAGCTCAGCACCAAACTCACCCAGCTCACTGTTCCAGCCTCCACCTGTCAGTGGATCACAAACTTCCTGACTGACAGGAGTCAGCAGGTGAGGCTGGGGAACATCACATCCAGACCCCGGTCTGTTAGCACTGGCGTCCCCAGGGGTGTGTGCTCTCCCCAATGCTGTTCTCTCTCTACACCAACGACTGCACCTCAGGAGCAGACTACAACAGACAGTCAGGACTGCAGAAAAAAATCATTGGTGTCAACCTGCCCTCCATTCAGGACTTTCCAGAGTTAGGAAACAGATCTATCTCATCCCGGACACAACCTCTGGTAGGCGCTACAGAGCACAGTACGCCAAAACCAGCAGACTCAGGAACAGTTTCTGCCCATAAGCCATCACTCTGATGAACAGCTGACTTCTGACTCAGTGCCACAAACAATTCCTGTGGAATAACCCAGTAACTCTGACTAATCAGCCACCTGTTTACTGACTACCACCTATTTATTCATCATTCTCCCGTTCTCTATTTCAGAGCTGTTCATACTGGTCATATGGTATATACTGTACCTCCTACCTCAAGTACATAACACCTGCACACAATACTTATTTATTCCAGCATCCTTTGCTCTATGCTCCATCACACTGTGTACATGTATGCATGTATGTGTATGTGTACCTGTATCCATCTCCGACATGTACATAATAATGGTAATAATAATTTACTCCTGCATCCTTTGCATGCCACTCATTGCACTCTCAATCTGTCTATATTGTACGTTGTGTGCAATATACAATCCTGATTCAAATTCTTTGTATGTGTACACATACCTGGCAATTACGCTGATTCTGATTCTTTTAAGTTGAGCACAGTATCTTGTCCTGTTTGACAGTGAGGCAGAAATAAATGACAGTTTAAGAAACTGAGGATGAAGGCATCTCTTGGATGAAGACAGATGACTTCAAATGAGATAAACATAAATTCATTACGTTTAATAATGTAACGAAGTTTAAATGTAAGACAGTTCATTGGTCAGCAACACAGGATTACTTACTGTTGAATGCCAAGTTCAAAGTTAGGATTCATGCTGTTAACTGATAGGGTTTACTTTCAATTTAGAATGTACATAAATGCTTATGTTAAGTGAGGGTGTTTACACCTGGCATTAGAATGCATCTTGTATCCAGATTGTATCTGGATACCTGATTACATTTCCACCTGGCATTAATATGTCTTCAGTGTCGACATTAAGATCCAATCTGATCACTGGATCCATCAAAACAACCACAAAAAATTATGCGCTATTGTATGGACTCTTAATTGCTTTTCGAAGCAGGGCATGAAGCAGAGTTTCCTCTCTCTGTCCTGTCAAGTTTATTACTGCAGGTTTTTTGTTTTGTCCCATGATATTTGCTGTGACTTTACTGCACGGATGGAAACATTTAAATTACAGACATTTAAACATTTAAATGCAGCCTCTCTAATCATCAAAATAAAGGGGGAGCGAGCGAGCGAGGAGGTGGTGCACAAATATATGCTCCTCAATACAGCTCCTCAATCAAATATGATTTTAAATAGGCCTAGTAACAAAATTAGAAAACCAATATGAGGCAGTCAGCGTTGATAATAAACCAAATTAGAGGCTAATTATGGGAAACACTGCTCTCACTACCAACCCCTTCACCCCTAAAACAATCAATTCACTTTTATTTATATAGTGCCAAATCACAACAACAGGTATGTCATAGGGCTTTTCATAAAAGAGCAGGTCTAGACCGTACTCTGTGATAATATTTACAGAAACCCAACAGTTCTCACCAAGAGCAGCACTAGGCGACAGAGGCAAGGAAAAACTTCCTTTTAAGAGGCAGAAACCTCGAGCAGAACCATGGCTCAGGGTTGGCAGCCATCTGCCTCGATTGGTTGGAGGTGAGGGGGAGAGAGAGAGAGAGAGAGAGAAAAGGCAAGAGAGAGAGATAGCTATAAAGAGGGAGAGAGGGATGGGGGGGTAGGGGGTAGATGCTTACACAATATCCACACAGAAGCACAGACATTAAATGTAATATTGGTACAGACTGAATGATTAATGGTACAGATATGCATGGACTAGTTTTTCTGCATCATTTTTAGACATGTTCCTGATTTGCAATATTACGTAGGTGAAAAAAGGCGGTCCTTGAAATTTGCTTAATGTGAGGCTTAAACGACATGTCCTCATCAAAGATAACTCCAAGATTCCTCACAGTGGTGCTGGAGGCCAGGGCGATGCCATCAAGGGAAACTATATCATTAGATAATGCGTCACAGAGGTGCTTAGGCCTCAGAACAATAACTTCAGTTTTATCTGAGTTTAACATCAGAAAATCGTTGAAGAAAGTCTTTGAAATTTGTCCTGATCAACGATAATTCTGAGATTCTTCACAGTGGGTCGATGCCATCCAGAGTAACTATATCTTTAGATAAAGCGCCACGGAGGTGCTTCATTAACTTCAAATTTATCTGAGTTTAACTATATTACAAAATTACAGGTCATCCAGGTTTTAACATCCTGAAGGCACATTTGGAGTTTAGCTAACTGATTGGTTTCATCTAGCTTGATTGATAGATATAACTGAGTATCATCTGCATAACAATGAAAGTTTATGGAGTGTTTCCTGATAATATATATATATATATATATATATATATATATATAAAGGATGCATATATAGTGAACAGGATTGGTCCAAGCCCAGATCGTTGTGGAACTCCATGACTAACTTTGGCATGCATGGAGGATTCATTGTAAACATGTACAAACTCAGATTGATCTGATAAATAGGACTTAAACCAGCTTAGAGCAGTTCCTTTAATGCCAATGAAATGTTCTAGTCTCTGTAATAGGATATGATGGTCAGTGGTATCAAATGCAGCACTAAGATCTTATCTAAACTAGACTGATCTGATCTAAACCAGTACAGAGACAAGTACTTTGATGCAATTAGGAGTTCATTAGCAATTTTTACCAGGGCTTGGCAACTGCTTTCCTAACGATCATAGAGAGATTAAGGTTGGGCTTTTTCAGAAGAGGTTTAATTACAGATATTTTAAAGTACTGTGGAACATAGCCTCTTCATTCTTCTTACCTACAAAGCTCTTAATGGTCAGGCACCATCTTATCTTAAAGAGCTCATAGTACCTTACTACCCCACCAGAGTACTGCGCTCCCAGAATGCAGGGTTACTTGTGGTTCCTAGAGTCTCCAAAAGTAGACTAGGAGCCAGAGCGTTCAGCTATCAAGCTCCTCTCTTGTTGAACCAGGTTCCAGTTTGGGTTCAGGAGGCAGACACCATCTCCACATTTAAGAGTAGGCTTAAGACTGTCCTCTTTGATAAAGCTTATAGTTAGGGCTGGCTCAGGTTAGTCCTGAACCATCCCTTAGTTATGCTGCTATAGGCCTAGACTGCCGGGGGATTTCCTATGATGCACTGAGCTCCTCTCTCCTCTACTTTCTCTCCCTCTGTATGCAACCTCATCCCATTATTGCATGTTACTAACAAAACTTCTCCCCTTTCCGGTAGTCTTGTGCTTTCTCTCCTCTCTCCTCCTATCACTTCCTGCAGGTTTTCTGGCTCTGGAGCTGTGGAGTCTGGATCTGTGGCTGCGGGTCACCTGCTGCCCCCGTGTTCCTGCTCGGCACCCTCTGCTGCAACGACTATTGTTGCTAGTCCTATTATTATTATTGATATTATAATCATTAACATTACCATTGTTATCAATAACACTACCATAAATATCTGTACCATTTTTCATTTAGTCTATTGGAACATCACCTTTACTGTCTGTACCTCTGTGTGTATATTGTATAGGCTGCCTCCCTCCCCTCTCCTTCCATCCCTCTCTTTTTCTCTCTGTTCCTCTCCTGCCCTCTCTCTCTCTCTCTCTCTCCTTCACCCCAACCAGTTGAGGGAAATGGCCGCCCACCCTGAGCCATGGTTCTGCTCGAGGTTTCTGCCTCTTAAAAGGAAGTTTTTCCTTGCCTCTGTCGCCTAGTGCTGCTCTTGGTGAGAACTGTTGGTTCTTTTGTAAATAGCATCATAGAGTACGGTCTAGACCTGCTCTTCTATGAAAAGCGCCGTGAGATAACTGTTGTTGTTATTTGGCGCTATATAAATAAAATTGAAAGTGAAATTGAATGCAAATGAAGTGCAATCTAACTTAAATTAATTAAATTAATCAACATCTGTGATGAAGCCAAAGAAAATCAATCAGTCATTGAAGTTACCACTGCCTTAAAATGAACTTGAAAAGCAAAATCACTGGTTTCAACAAAAAAAGGAAACTTTTGATGGTTTTATATAGGTTGTAAATGTGTGGATGGCATAAAACACATACCATTGCTGAAAGTGTAATCACAGATGATATTGGACCTGATGACAGTGTTTCTAATGTGTCAAAACCTAAACCAAACCACAAATCAAGTTCTTCATCACGTGCATCTTCAACATCCTCTGCTCTCATTAAAGCTCAGGCAGAAAAGGCTGCTCTCATGGAAAGGGTTGCAGCCCTGCAGAAAAAGCATGACCTGGAGGCACAGGAAGAACAACTGAAAAGGAAGAAGGAACAACTGGAACTTGAGACTGAACTGGCAGCAACCAATGCGAAAATCAATGTACTTGAATCAATGGGATAAAGAAACAGCTCAAAAGTATCTGATGGGAAGAACTCTTATTTGGGAAAAGGAACTGCTCAAAAGAAAACGTCAGTCAAATTAAATCCACATGCAAACACCTATTTACCTGATCAAGTGCAACAAAGACAGAATGTGTGGATGGGAACTGAATCTTCTTCCCAGCAACAGGTTGTTCGACCAAAGGAAAGAGCTAATGGACCGTCTGTTAGAGCTCAGGATATGACTCCTCTAACACAACAACCTGTATTTAATGATGGTAATCAAGGTGATATCTATCACATAATTCAGAGGCAAAATGACATCACAGCTCTTCTTGCTCATCAAAATCTCCCTTCTACTTTACCACCAAGAGACATTCCTGTTTATGATGGTGATCCATTGCAATATGGAGTTTTCATCAGGGCAATTGAGAGAGGAGTGGAAAGAAAGACGGATGACTAATGTGACTGCCTGCATTCCCTAGAGCAAGTAATGTTGTGTAAAAATTCAAGACTTGGGCCAGATAAGAAAGCTTGAACTTTTACCAACATTTTTATTATCAACAAAAAGAGATTAGAATTAGTATTAAGAACCAATTAGAATACAAAAGTTCCACCGGAGTGTGTCAGAGATCGGTGCAAAATAGAGCCCCATTCTGTTACCAGAACAGAGACCCGAGTCGACATGAAAACCATGTAACGACTGACTTTCACCTCTTTTTGGACCTCCTTTTATAGCTCTGTTTCTTGGCTTCACATCATCTCTTGGCTCTCTTTCCTACTGCACCTGAATCTGGGAAAGTCCAAGATTTTCACGTGCCTAAGCATTTGGTGGGAAAGTCCCTGACTGCCTGCTCCTCCTCTCTGTGTCCTCTGCATGCACTCTGCTTGATCATGCCATGTCATCCATATTCTGACTTTTGTGGAATAAACTGGTGTTGTTTGTGCTCTGTGCTAGAACCAGGACATTCTTACTGTGATGGACTATATTGATGTATGTTTTGTAGTACAATTTTCACAAAATGCTTCTAAATTTTCCTTTGCAAGTGTTTTTGATGCGATCTTACTGTGCTCCCCCCTCTGCTCCCAAAGCACACGTGCGACTGTTGAGCCTGGGCAGTTAGATACAGGGGGAGCACACACAGGAGCTCAGACACTCAGAGCTATAGAGTTTTAACACTGTGATCCTAACTTTACACTATAAAATAACACTTTAAATGATGACAATGTAGACCACCATTGCTCTAGTAATTAATGATAACACTTTAGGCTATAATGCTCCAAAATAAGTCACAACACTCCCTCCTCTGAGGCTGTAAAGCCTCACAATTTATACACCAACACTGTGACCACTGAAAATAGGCGGCCTATTGTATTTGCAGATCTGAAACCTATTCCTCAGACTTGCAGACCTTCAAGAAAATACCAAAATTATTGTTTACATGTTGTGAAATAATCAATAATCATGCGGTGGGCTGTTACTGTTGCTAACACATTTGAGCAAGTTATAATGACAAGGATTTCCATTACTCCTCCTTATTACCCTTTAAATGAGTTTCCCTTTAAATGTGCTTAACATATTAAACTACCTATACGTGCTGTAATATAGTCTGATATACCTTGTAAATGGTTTACACTCGAAACAAAATGATATCTTTATGCAGTGAGCTGTTCTTTCGTTATATGGTTTAGCAAGCTAACAATTATAACACCTAATGTGTTGAAAGGCACACATCATATCAAAACATTCACAGGGTGCATAGTGAACTTTCTGTGTAACAATACAGTAACCAGACATAACAGTGTTTCCACAATCATTCATGTGACACTCCAGAATGGTGCATAATGTCCAATAAACATGTATGATGTCCATTTTGAAAGTTTAATCTGTGGTACTGTGGAACTCTTTTTGGCACTCAGGTTTCTTGGGGAACAGACTGGGTACCAATTTGAGGGCGCTCAGTCGTTTGTAGTTTCAGTCTTGTTCTTCCCTTTGCTGGTTCACTTGGACTCATAGCTGGTGATTGTCAAAGTTGTCTCTGTGGTGGTGCAGGTCGCGCTTGATCTTGCCTGCTGCTGCGTCTGCCTCACGAGGCATCACAGTGGAGATTGGCCTCCTCTGGTCTTTGGCTGCGAAGAAGTATTTACCTTGCTTGCAACTGTATCTTGTATCTTTGTAGTTTGGAAACTTTAACTATCATCTCTATCTGTGAGGAAAATATCTCTTTTTCAACATGAGTTTGCTTCCTAGATATTCCATTTAACCCTTCTAACCTCCTGTATATCTGTGTATTGAATTACATTGCTATTGGACGTATAAATAGTAAATCTTGAAATAAAACTCAATTGTTCATTAGTGCACTAAAATTCTTCCATACTTCAGACTACTTTACTAATAATACCTGCAGAACAGAAAACAAATTAACTCAGGTGTTCAGCATCACACATGTGGCTCAGGTTATCATTCCAGTTGCTTGGTTGTTCCTGTGGAATACATGACAAAGGTCAATCATGATTTAAGACTCACAATCATCAAATTTAAGCATGCAGTAGCAATGTGCTGCTGAAATTGCTTTATAAAGGCTTCAATGAGGCTTCTCCTTTCGGCCTCTTTAAAATCAAGCCTGAAAGGCTGCCTGTCATTGTATCTGCTACATCGAGGAGCTCTGCGCTAGCTGTTCCTCTGCACAAATCAAGAGCAGACAGTGATCTCTAACAGTTTTACTATAAAATAATCCCACTGGATCCCCTTTTCCTAAAACTCTGTTTAAAACACAAGGAATGCTTGATGTTCTGATCCATTTTTGCTGAAATTCAGTAACAGGTGGCTGATGGAGGAGAGCAGGACACCAAAGTTATTAACTCAGTATATTTGTGTTAATAAATTATTAATGACATATCTTGCTATTTTATAGCTCCTGAGCTAACCTTATTCGTTGTCTGTCTTTTTTGGATTTAACATCAGTCCCTATTTTCTTTTCTTCCCCTATCTTTGAATTTTTTCTTCTCCTACAAATTATCAACACTCCTACTCCCAAACTCTTGAGGTCAGTCTTCAAACAGTTCTTTTTCAGCAAATGTTGCAATTTTCAAGGCCTCTGACAGTCTGACCGTTTGTAATGTTGATCATGGGGAGACAGAGAGCTCTTCCTTGGTGAAGTTTCTGTCAGCACTCGGTCTCATGTGAGAGCATTTTGGCTCATTTTCAAGTTCAACTTTGCTGTTAGGTTCTTTATGATTCAACTGTAGATGGTAGGGGTGGTCTGACTGGCCGTGTCCTCAGCATTGGGAAGACACTGACGTCAATGGAGGTGGGCTTGGGCCTGTGATGCATCAGGTTGGCACGCCTCTCTGTGGAACGCCTCCTGCATCACTGCTCATTTCTGAGCATCTGGCCCTGTAGCTCTGTCTCGCTGTCGTCATGTCTCTTGGTTTGTTGTGCTCTGCAGGTGCCTTGGTCTATACCCAGACTTTTGTCTTTCTGCCATCAACTTTAACTTTTCAATTCTTTGTTTGGGAGTTGTTGTTTTTTCTATTCAAATCTAGCTCTCGTCTCCTCCCTATCTAATATAGCCTCTTTTTTTCCATCTCTCCTTTTTATCTTAACTCAACCCTTTAAAGACCCTAAGTAGGGCCCGAGCACGAACCGTGCGAAACTGTAAGGATTATTTTCTTTTTTCTGCAAAGTAAGCTCAATTTTGGGGTCCTAAACATACTCAAACTCACCAAACTTTGCACACATGTCAGAAGTGGTGTAAAATTTCGTATTTTATGGGTTTCGCGCATGGGCGTGGCAAAATGACTCTCTAGCGCCTAGAAAATTGGATCGTCCACGTTCAACCTACATGCACGAAATTTTCTGGGGATATGTATCATGTCCAGACACACAAAAAAGCCTCAAGAACCCATATCCTAAACTCAACAGGAAGTCGGCCATTTTGGATTTAATGGTCATTTTTTGATGATTTACACACTCTGTACTTTAACGAACTCCTCCTAGGCGTTTAGTCCGATTGACTTCAAATTTCTGCTGTGCCTTCTAAAGGCATTGACGATGAAAAGTTGTGGGCGTGTCCATGGCGTCAAAGATCAACGCTTCGCCATGAGGAACAGGAAGTTATTATAACTTCAGTGTACATGCTCACATCTGAACAAAACTTTACGTGCTTGATAACTGTCCCACCCCGAAGACATCCACACGTCAAAATTAATTTATAATCACAGCGTCAAGTGCTATGTAGCGCCACAAAGCGGACACAGGAAGTGACGTATAACACAGCGAATTTGTGCTCTGGCAACATTGCAACCTGAACAACCTAAACATTCATTCTGTGTGTGGCGGGGGCATCACTCACTGATCCTTCAGAAATGCATCGGAAAATGTAGCGTGTGTGGAAGCTACCGCGCTACTCGGCCAATAAAAGAGCTTTGTTACTGAAAAGCTATTTGATTCAGAAAATAGCGACGCTCCCACCAAGCTACTGAGAAATGTAGTTAAACTAGTAACGGCACTACTTGTAGCGGCACTACTGCCCAACACTGTATACAACTTGTGAACTGCATGATCTGCCTTTTACACAGGTTTCTCTCGTTAGTTCTGCATTTCAACCATGGTTGAAGCTGAGAGGTTGCTGTGATGATATATTTTACAAACATGTTTTTCCTTTTCCCAGCATACGCATCAGCCCTCATGGAGTCCACTGCACCTGCCCCGCTTAGCAGATCGGCCAAAAGATCCTCATGGATGGATGAGGGAGTCGGCCTTTGTCGGTTAACGGTTTAACACAGGACATAAATGTGAAACCAGCTACCACGGAAGTCTTGGTTCGCGGTTTTCAGGTTAAGGTCTTTATTAATGAAGGCAAAGCCAGATCAGTCCTACAATTAATATTATCCTTGGCCAAAGCCAAACTCAGTGACATTTGTCTATTTGTAAGATATCTAAAAAACATCTCTAAAAGACAGATTTAATCTGGTAAACAAATGTCTCAGCCAACGCTGGAGGTGTGACTTTTGTTGTTCTTAACATTGCAATAAAGTGTTTTGTTTTGTCACTGTACTCAGTTAAAAGAATGGTCTGTGGGTATTTTCATGTAGAGCAGGTAAATGTCATTTAAAATATTTTCTATTAATAAAATCTTGAGAATTACAGCTTTGGTTTGCTCTTGAGTCTTTTGTAGTTTATAATGTTGTCTCATTTTGGTGCATCCACACATTTTAAAAAGTTCCAATCTTGTGTTTGTGTTGTTAGTTGCAATTTATAAATATAATAATACATGAATAGTTTTATATAAAACATGTTTAACCATTAATGCATCTGTTCAATATATAAATGATTGCAACCGCATAAAATGTGATTAATTTTATTGTCAACCTAATAAAGCTATATAAAATGTGTAAATTCAGGACACAACACATAAAGGTAAGAACTTCATAATGTACCTGCCTTAGGCCCAGCAACCTGCCTGTGTATTGTATGCTTGGTAATATAGGGCCACAATATCTACAGCTAAAACTGATGAAAATATTATTGTCAGTGTGATATAAGTAGTGGGGATGTACATACAATGTTGTGTTTCTTATAGCCTACATAAACAGAAATAACTCAAATTCTAAAATTCCATTTTACGCACATTAGTTTCTATCATGGGTAAGTAATAGCTACTCCAGCCAGACAGTAAAGTCTACAAAACTTCACAGTGTCGTGATGTTAACACGGCATATCGTTAGCGAACACTCCACCAGTCAGTTTTTGGTTTTCATGGTAATTTATTTAGTATGACTATTAACCACACCCCCATTCTACTACATTTTACTTTGAATTTTGAATGTTAACAAGTTTCTAATAAGAGCCTAAAAGAAGTCCCAAAGGTTAGAATGTTTTCTTTTAAATTCTTTTTAATACTTTGAATTTTGAATGTCATGACATTGCCTTTGATGATGAAATCTGGTCTGCAGGCTTGTGTATATAAGACCCAAGTGTTGGTTTAGTTGCAGTTTTTCTCAGAAGATCTCTTCCTGCTAACACGACAGCACTGGTAAGAAAATAAGCTTGTGGCTAAAAAAATCATCGGTTGACCTCTGGCCTCCCTGGTAAAAATAATAGAATAGAGAATAGAATAGACACTTTATTGTTGCAGAGGGGAAATTTATCTTGGGCACAGTGCTACTCAGCAAAGTGCATCCTATTTCTTTTTAAAAAATGTAACTTATTTATTACATTCAAGTGCAACTTCAGTGTTCCTGTTACATGCAATTTTTTCAGGTCGCCGGTCGTTCTCGGGAGCAGCTGGTTACATTGGTGCCGTGACCCGGTTGGGAGTGAGGTTCATGGGGGGTGAGTGTGACGGAAGCAAGCAAGGTTGTGCTGTGAGAAAACCTCACTACCTAACACTTTAAGTGATGCATGGGTTTAAGCCTCCTCTTCAGCACGTCCGCCTTCCGTACCCGGGTTGCCAGTTCAATTCCGGGCCCTGCATTACGTACTCATGAGCAGCCGGTTAAAATTGCTGTGACTGTGACGTAGTGTAAAAGTGCTTTGAGTGGTTGGAAGATCAGGAACGCGATGTACAAGTACAGAACATTGACCAATTAACAAATAACATTGTGTGATGAAAGCCAGCGAGGCTGTGCAGTGAGAAAAGCTCACTAAGCAACACCGAACCAGACGTCACCGATTCGAGTCAGGACCGTGCAGTACGTTCTCGAAAGCAGTCGGTTACATTGGGGCTGTGACATGGATGGGAGTGAGGTTTTCGGGGGTGAGTATGAAGGAAGCCAGCGAGGCTGTGCAGTGAGTAAACCTTAGTCCTCGAGACTTAACAGACGCAATGGGGACCAACGCTAGTGCCCATGGGTTTAAGCTTCCTTGTCAGCGTGTCCGATTCCCATACACGAGGTCAGCGGTTCAATTCAGGGCCGTGTAGTAAGTACTCGGGAGTGGCCGGTTACATTGGTGCCGTGATCCGGATGGGAGTGAGGTTTAGGGGGGTGAGTGTGATGGAAGCCAGCGAGGCTGTGCAGTGAGTAAACCTCACACCTTGACACCTTAAGAGACGCACTGGCGACCGATGCTACTGCCAATGGGTTGTAGCCTCCTCGTCAGCGTATCCACCTCCCATACCTGAGGTCGCCAGTCCGATTCAGGGCCGTGCAGTACGTACTCGGGAGTAGGCGGTTACATTGGTGTCCTGACCTGGATGGGAGTGAGGTTTAGGGGTATGAGTGTGGCGGAAGCCAGCGAGGTTGTACAGTGAGTAAACCTCACTCCCCAACGCCTTAAGAGACTCACTGGTGACCGACGCTAGTGCCCATGGGTTATAGTCTCCTCGTCAGCATGTCCAACTCCCTTACCCGAGGTCTGTGGTTCAATTCAGTGCCGTGCAGTACATACTCAAGAGCAGCCGGTTACAGTGGTGTCATGACCTGGATAAGGATTATGCTCCCGTTTCGACGGAAAAATGAATGGCAAAGTATTGCCATTGTCAAAAACGTGACACGGGGTCAATGTGGTCGACACTTGGCATCACTTGAATGGGGACAAAGCGGACCGTTGGCGACGTTCGGGAACACATGCGCGCCTTACCCCCGAATACCACGGGGGGCGCTGCGGTGCAGTTTGACACGAGGGAGGGGGTTTCTGACACTTCGCACTTCTCCTCATTGCGTTGGGGGATGGGCAGCGCTGCCCAGCGCCCTGGCGGCCGCTTTACTTCTCTGTTTGGGCTCCTGGGCTCGTTCTTTTTGGGAACATAATTGACGTTCGGGAAGACGAATGGAAGTCAATGCGAGCAATGGGTGGGCTGGCCGGCAGGGGTCCCAAATGTCCAAAATGTTCCCATTTGTCAGAGTCAGCGTTTTTTCGCCCCCGGGACCCAGGAGAGGCCCCACTTTGCGGGGTCGGGTTTTTTCCTCTCCCAGACCCGACTCGGTTTCAAACCATGGAAACTGACCGAAATGAACGCGTCATCTTGTCCTAGGCCACGTACGCTGTGCTCGCTCCAAATATGGGGCAGGTGGGACACGTTAAACCCACAGGAACGGCGGCTTGATGTCAGGCCTTCACTGCGACACAATTGAGTTGACAAATGGATTCAATGACCTCTCCACTGTAAGTGATGACATTTGTCCTGACAATTGGGAACACAGACCCCACCACTGTAAGTGATGCCAAATGTCAGAAAATAAGGAATTGAGCATTTCTTGACAAATGGCATCACTTACAATGGAGGGGGGGGTCTATGTTCCCATTTGGTAAATGTCAAAAAAAGTTATTACTCTTGATAGGAAGGTGCTAGAGACAAACGGTTTGCACCGTTGGACTCGGGGTTGAATTTCAAGTAGGACTGACATGTTTTGGAGACAATTGGAGAGTAGCTGTCAGAGGCTGTCCCGGCTGCAGCATATATGCCGCATTGCGGACAGAAAATAACAGCTAAAGTGTCAAAAGTCGAGTGAGTTTTTGGGCAATAACTTTTGAAAGGAAGGTGCTAAAGCCAAACGGTTTGCACCGTTGGACTTGGGGTTGAATTTCAAGCAAGACTTATTGCTCTCCTGGATGGGAAGACTTCCAGGAAAATGACCCCCTCACCAGCAGGCATCCATGCCCCCAACAGGCTCTCATTGCTGGGGAGAGAACTGACAATTGGGAACATAGACCCTTCCATTGTAAGTGATGCCAAATGTCACAAAATAAGGAATAGAGCATTTTCTGACAAATGGCATCACTTACAATGGGGGGGGGGGGGGGTGTCCTATGTTCCCATTTGTCAGACTGGACCTTTTAATAATAATAATACATTTTTATTATTATTATTAAAAGGTCCAGTCTATAAGGATTATTATTAAATAATCCTTATTTGTCAAAAACAAGTTACAAAGTGCTTTAACAAGTGTAAAGACAATAATACCCAAGAGACAATAATACAAAAAACAATACAAGATAAAAGCATGAAAACATTGAAAAGACTAAAATACAGATAAATATAAAATTAGTAAAATACAATAAAATAAAAGGGATAAAATAAAGTCAAATAAGATCGGGAAAGGCTCTCCTATAAAAGTATGTTTTAAGAAGGGACTTAAAAGAGTTCACTGACTCAGCTGACCTGATTTCCTCGGGCAGGCTGTTCCAGAGCCTCGGGGCCCTGACAGAAAACGCTCTGTCCCCTTTAATTTTCAGTCGACACTCTGGAACAGACAACAGACCTCTGCCCGAGGATCTCAAGGTACGTGCTGGTGTGTATGGGACTAAAAGGTCAGAAATATAACAAGGCGAGAGGCCATGAAGACCTTTAAAAGTGATCAATAGAATTTTAAAGTCAATTCTAAAACATACTGGGAGCCAGTGTAATGAAGCTAAAATAGGAGTAATGTGG
>NC_060172.1:35131110-35135706 GCF_021292245.1 Micropterus dolomieu
ATCTTCTTGTTCGCTTTCTTAAGGAGTGTGCAGTCCTCATGGGGCAGAGTTATCTCGGCTAGCATAGTCACCGGAGCTTTGTTGCGATCAGTAGCGTTGATCGCGTTTTTATGGTCATCTAGCTTAAAATCCATGTCGGATGACTAAAATCCTTAACCCACGTAAAACTTAAGTTAAAAACTTAAGTTAAATAAAAAGGATATAAAAAATGTAACGAAAAAGAGTGGATTAAAACTGGATAAGAGTTCGGTTTAAGACGGAGCTTCCGACAGGTGGCTACAGACGCCAACGCATGCTCAGAGTGCATTACGTCAGCAATTACGTCAGCGATCTTGTGACGAGATGATGCAAGGTACCTGTTCCTGTGTGAGAGAGCGACCGAGCCTGATGGTCGAGCCTTTTGGTCCTGAGGCCCCCAGGAACCATCCACATATACCAGGACAGACTCTCATTAATGAGGGGGGCCTCCAGGAACAATACACAATGCCCCCAGCTGTTGTTCAGGTACCCTCCAAATTGACATTTGGGAAGCATTTTGACATTTCTCCTGACAATTGGGAACACAGACCCCCACCCATTGTAAGTGATGCTAAATGTCAAAAAATAAGGAACTGAATATTTTCTGACAAATGGCATCACTTACAATGGGGGGGGGTCTACGTTCCCATTTGTCAGACTGGACCTTGTGGTCCTGAGGCCCCCAGGAACCATCACCAGGCTTACAGAAGTCACTCTCATTACTGACGGGGCCTCCAGGAACAGTGGAGGGGCCACCAGCTGTGGTTCAGGTACCAACACAGTGGGTTTTGACATTTGAGAAGCTTTTTGATATTTCTCCTGACAATTGGGAACACAGCCCCCCCCCCCCCCCCCCCCCCGTATGGAAGGGATGCTAAATGTCAAACAATAAGGAATAAAGCATTTTCTGACAAATGGCATCACTTATAATGGGAAGGTCATTGTTCCCATTTGTCAGATTTGACCTTGTGGTCCTGAGGCCCCCAGGTACCATCAGAACAGTAGAGGGGCCACCAGCTGTGGTTCAGGTACCGACAAGGTGAGTTTTGACAGTTGGGAAGCTTTTGTCATTTTGACATTTGTCCTGACGTTTGGGAACACAGACCCCCCCCATTTAAAGTGATGCTAAATGTCAAAAAATGAGGAACTGAACATTTTCTGACATTTGGCATCGCCTACAATAGGGGGGTCACTGTTCCCATTTGTCAACATGGACCTTGGTGACAATTGGGAACAAAGACCCCCCCCCCATTGTAAGTGATTCCAAATGTCAGAAAATAAGGACTTGAACATTTTCTGACAAATGGCATCAATGTCAATGAGGGGGTCTATGTTCCCATTTGTCAGACTGGACCTTGTGGTCCTGAGGCCCCCAGGAACCATCACCAGGTTTACATAAGCCTCCACATACACCAGGACAGGCTCTCATTAATGAGGGGGGCTCCAGGAACAGTAGAGGGGCCCCCAGCTGTCTTTCGGCCCCCAGCTGTCTTACCCTCCAAAGTGACATTTGGGAAGCTATTTAACATTTGTCCTGACATTTGGGAACACAGACCCCCCCATTGTAAGTGATGCCAAATGTCAGAAAATAAGGACTTGAACATTTTCTGACAAATGGCATCACTTTCAATGGGGGGGGTTACTGTTCCCATTTGTCAGACTAGACGTTGTGGTCCTGGGGCCCCCAAGATGGGTATCTGACACATCGGTTGACGTTTGGGAAAAATCCTGACACGGGGGACCGTTTTTGACGTATCGGATGAGCCTCTCTGTGCGCCTCCCATTTGTCGAATGTTCCCTCGTGTCATCCCAAATGTCAAAAATGTTCCCATTTGGAAATGAAAAACTATGCCACCTGGTGGGTGAAAAATATATTTTCACAAACGGGAACACTGGGCGAAAACTTTGAAAAATCGTAGCTCCAGGGCCGTGGCGGCGGTTTCTGATTTTTAGGCCCCCCATTTAGCAAATATCATTTCCTGCCAATGTCCCGATATAACTATATAATTGAGTGCAGAAGATGATGAAGCTCTCAGGATTCACCGAGTGACTAACATGTTTGAGCCCAAATGACACTGGAGAGCTGACATCAGTGTACAACCCCCTGCGGGCGTGTCATCTCAATGTTAATTCAATGTTTTTATTAATATCCCCGCTATTACGCAGCACATAGAAATGGTTCAGATATTGCCTTAATCGATAGATCTTGTTTGATCGTACATGACTCACACAACGAGCTAGGGGAAGACAACATGGCCGTTCACCTTGCGTAATTTGTGGATTGGCCTGTTTGTCTGCATTTTGTGTGAAACTAACCAATAGACGCTCTCCAAATTCCTAATGACCCACTTTGTGCTACGCTAAATGTGTCCATTTTGGCTAAAATAAGCTGCGTCTGTGCTGCTTTGTGTATCTGTAAGTTGTCATGAACTTTGACATATTGACTGCCCCTTTAGTAAAGCACTAGTAGTTTAGTCCAGCTCAAAACATGCACATTATGTAAATAATGTAAATAGTGGGGCTTTTCTGTTTTTCTTTAATACATAGTTCTTTGGTTTTCCAAAAAATACTGTTATTAATACTGTTGTATTAAAACATGACTATTTGTACATTTTGTAAATATGTGGGGACGTTCTGTGTGGCTTTTATACACATAGTAAACATTTTGTTTGAAAGAAAGACCTGTTGTAATGCTAATTTTTAATTTGCGTACATCCCATAAAGCTTGATATGTAGTAGGAAGTTATTATACAGTCCTGTTTTTGTCAGGATCTCCTGAACAGAACCCAGAAGCAGACCGGAGACAGTGCATTTTAGGATGTTTATTAGTGCGAACAGAGGTCGATAGTGAGCACAGTCGGGAAGGGCAGCAAGCAGACAGAGAACTTGAACTTGAGCTGAGGTCCGAGAGGTGGGGGCTGATGGGCAGGCAGGGTGATGAGAATTGGGTTCAGAGATCACAATCCGAAGGCTGGTGCAGGGAGAAATAAGGAGCCGAAATAACAAACTAACTCAACAAGTCAATATGAAGTTGGGTGCAAGTGCATACACAGAATGACACAACGATACAGCAGAGACTGGATGGCTGGAGGCAGCATAAGAAGGCTGAGTAGATTGCTTGATCAAAAGCAGGTGAAGATCAGGGATAGGAAGCACGTGAGAGAGTGACCCAGATCCGTGGACTCAGATCTCAGTTGTATGGTCATAATGAAACAATGATTATAAAATAACATTAGCATTTTCACTGGAAGGAGCTGAAAATAAATTGCACGCCAATTAAATTCTACTCAATTCTCCAATTTATTTTTGAGTTTAATCACAAACTACAGTAATCTCCTCACCTTGCTTTTCCCTGTCAGACACACAAGCACACTACACCTGTCTAGAATTGTCCCAGACTAAGGATTTACATCCTTGTTTCGCTGCGAAGTTTCGACTGTGAGATTCACAGTCGAATCAGGCTTCGCCCATCGAAGCATCCAATCTTCAACTGTTCGTGGGCCGGCCCTACATCTGTCTGTCTGTCTCTCTCTCTCTGTCTGCTCTGACTTTATTTGTCAGCAGTTTCATTTAAAAGAACTCACGTTTGGTGTTTCACCCGCGACTACGTTTTCACAGCAGCACATGAGGAGGCTTGGTGTTAATTACCGATAGAGACCACCGTGGTATGAATGACATCGTCACCAACAGCTGTGCAATATCCACAGTGTCTCTTTCTGTGTTCTGCAGATGTAGTGAGCAGTGGGTCTTCTTCACTCTCATGAATAACTTCCACACACCTGAGACATGTTTTGGGCTGTGTGTGTGTGTGGATGTGACATGAGGTCACTGTCTGTGCACACATGGAAGGAAGGAAGGGTAGCCAGGCTGTGGCTACCTCCTGAGCCACAGCCTGGCTACCCTTCCTTCCTTCCTTCCTTCCGCCATTTACAGCAGTAAGGCTTCTGCTCCTATCTCGTTTCAAGCAGTCGACGGCTTAATACTCTCACTCAAGCTTTCCACAAACTCGGCATCCCTCTCTCAGAAGAGAAAACCTCAGGGCCTAGCACCTCCATCGAGTTCTTGGGGATCACCCTGGACTCAACATCCTTCCAGGCATCATTGCCCTCAGAAAATACAGCGCATCTCTCTACTCCTCTCAAACTTTCTTCTATTCAATTCAATTCAATTTTATTTATATAGAGCCGAATCACAACAACAGTTATCTCACAGCGCTTTTCATAAAAGAGCAGGTCTAGACCATACTCTATGATGTAATTTACAGAAGCCCAACAATTCCCACCAAGACCAGGAGAGGAGCTTGATAGCTGAACGCTCTGGCTCCTAGTCTACTTTTGGAGACTCTAGGAACCACAAGTAACCCTGCATTCTGGGAGCGCAGTGCTCTGGTGGGGTAGTAAGGTACTATGAGCTCTTTAAGATAAGATGGTGCCTGACCATTAAGAGCTTTGTAGGTAAGAAGAATGATTTTAAATTCTATTCTGGATTTTACTGGAAGCCAATGCAGAGAAGCTAAAACAGGAGAAATGTGATCTCTTTTCCTGGTTCCTGTCAGAACACGTGCTGCAGGATTCTGGA